>NC_053390.1:575324470-575491361 GCF_905171765.1 Bufo bufo
ATTGTTATTAAAGTATTTTGCCTGTACACTGTATGTTGGATTTGATACGGGTATTGCCTGCACTGTAACACTGTATGTAATTTCATGAAATGCTATTTTGTAATGATAACACTGCTGTTGTCATGATTTTTTTTAACATATTACTGTAAATGATTGTATTTTACTCATTGATTGTTTGATTATGTCAATGTGTTTAAATATGTACTATGCACTGCCCACTATGTCACTGCTTGAGAAAAATCCCATTGAGAGGATTGAAACGTCGCATGCTTGGTGATTTAAGCTTCTTTCACTTGTTCACTACCTGGATGTGCTGCGGATTTCATTTATTTTATATGACAATATAGTGGCTTGTGATCCTGTGTCAAGTAAACCCCTGATTGGCCCAATAAGTTCATCTTGGAGATAGGAATCAAGAAAATATCGGCCTTTGATCTGAAACAAATCACATAAAAAATTAGGGTGATCACTTATTTGACATTTGTTAAGGATTTGACCTTTCTGCAGCGTCGCGACCTCTGGTGAATTCTTGGAATTCCTGCTGCTCGCGGCGGCAGCAGCAGCCCCCACCTTCGGGGAACACTGGATCACATCACAGCTTACAGACGGCAGCTCGCAGGTTGACGCTGAGATGATAGGATTGCTCACTGGAGAAGACACATTAGTGCAGGAATCATCATGATTAGTCTGTAATATAGACAACATGTTAGACATGTCCTCCTTGGCCTCAATTTTAGGGTCAAGAACACTGCAAGGCAAAGTAGGATTAGAAATCACATTAGATTCTGTTACAACCATCTCAGTAGCCTTGCACCGGCCTGGGCTCTGACCCTGCCCTGCCTGCATTATGGGGCTGAGCTGAGTCCTGCAGTTACCCCTAAAAAAGACTCAGGCTGTTTTCCAGTTGACACCTGGGACATTTTACTAATGATCTCCTGTAATTTGGCTACTTGATCTGCCAAATGATCCAAACAATTGTTTGGTTTGCGCACAGTTTGGACTTCTGGTGTTCCCTTATTAGAAGTGGGTGACCGACTTCTAGGTGAGGTAGGGGATTCAGGCCTACTTTCCTTCTGTTGTCTGGGCCTGTTTTTCCAGCGCCTGTATCCCTGGGGACCTCTATTGTAATATTGGGGACAGTAGTTAGACCTTCCAGCACTGGAGTTATCCCCCTCTGGCCCATTGGGGCTCTGAGGTCTTGCTTGTTTGGGTCCTACCTGTTCTCGCTGGGTTTGTTGGACAGGTCCTGTAGACTGAGGGTACTTACGTGGCTGCGTTTCAAATTTGAAGCCAGGGTTTACCTTAGCTTCTGCTACGCTTTGTTCTGGGGACTTTTTATATCTCCTCTTACCTGTAGCATGGCATTCACTGATGTTATACAGTGAGGTGGCAGCCGTCACCAACCTGTCCAAGGGAGCTTTGAGATCAAGATCTCTAGCCAAGCTAAGTTTAATTTGCATGGGCATTGCATCATAAAACAGCTGTTTGAACTCCTCAGACTCCCAGTTTGGGGATCTATACGCCAACCCATAGGCATTTTTAAGGATAGGGAGGTATTCCCGGGGACTCTGATTGGGTCTACATGTGAGTTTATAGATATCACGTTTTGCAGCAGTCACAGTACGGTAAGGGCCAAATTCTAATTTGACCTCATGCAAAACAATCCTGAATTCCCCTCTCCCTAAATGAAATAAAGTAGTGGCGATATTTACCATCAAATGCCCATGGTAGGAATCTGATCCTGTCCGCATCCGAATACAATTTTAAAGAATCCATGGTGGACTGGTGCAGTTCTCAGTGATTGGCAATTTCAGGAGAACCTTTTTTAGAGAATTTGGGCACAGTGACATTTAGAAACTTAATAATACTCGAGGAGTTCTGATCCTTTTCTGAACACTGAGTATTTTTCTTTCTAGAGACCACCTCAGCATATGTTGGTCGTCTGAAACTCTCATCCCCCTGATGGGCAATCTTATGCCTGCGTGGTAGGGAATGGATCACACGCTTTCCCACATCACTGTCACAATCACTCACGCTCCGCTCACTTCCATCAGACCCTCTTGGCACAGGTGACTTAATCCTAACATTCCTCTCTAGAGGAGGACGTGGAGGGGCACTTCTGTGCCCTTTTGCGTCGCTAGCGCCTAGTAAGGCGGTTACAGCTTGAAACGCCTGATTTAATTGGGTTAAGGCCCCCTGTTTAATCATGCCATCACCCTCGGGTGGCTTAGGGTCTCGGATGGATTGCGCTTTAAGAGCATGTGATGATGACATATCTACATTTTGGGGTGTGAGAATTGGAGGGTCTGGAGATCCCTCATGATCAGACAGATCACTTTGAACATTAGCTACACTTTGGTTTAGCTCATTTGTTTGCTGCAGACTGCTATAACTGATGTGCAGCTCCTCTGCCTCACTTTTTAATTTGTGATAGGCAGCATGGCTGTGATCGAGCTCACATTTTAAATCCTCGATCGATGCCTTTGCAGATTCTAATCTTTCTTCCATATGGGATACATATGCTTGCACTTTCGTTATATGCACATGTCTACTCTCTGAGAAAATGCTGACCTCTAATAATGCATACAAAATTGATGGCAACATCTTTAAGAGGTGTTGGTTTTTACTGGCAGAATTTTTAAGCACATCAAGATAAGTTAGTTGTCTCCTGACTGTGCCAAGTGGCGTCCATACATCCACACATTCTCTCTTGGCTTCTGCCTGCAACTCATTTATCCATGCAGTCACATCATGATCCAAATTTAAATGTGAATTTACATATTCAACAACGTTCTGGATTAACTGCTCTGGGGTAGTGTCATGAGGGTGTCAAGAGCCACGTCTGACTCCGTTATACCCGGGGTCAGGAAGTCGCAGCGGGTGGCTGCGCGCCCTATGTCTAAAGACAGTGCTGTTTATAGGGTAGCTTTCTGGGTTTTGCAATCCTTTTTGGCTCACTCAGGGATCCGTAGCTTCTCCTCCTCAGCTGTTTCTTGTACAGCAATCCCAACCTCCTTATATTCCCCTCTCTCACTTCTCTGGTTGCCAGATATAGAGCCTCCTGCCTGGACTTCTATACTGACCCACTGGAGCTGTGTAGCTGTGTTCCCTGGTTGTTGTTCCAGAACGTTACCCTCCAGATCCCTGTTGGGCCTTTGTGGTCTGCTGTTGTCGCCCACCTGGGATTATATGTTTGTCTGTATTGTCTGTCCTCTCCTTGGTGTTTTCCTCATAGTGTCAGTGGTGCGGACTAGTGATCCCACCGCCCCGTTCACTACATAGGGCTCATCTTAGGGAAAGCCAGGGTTTAGGCACGTGATCAGCGTACGGGTGAGGAACCCGTCTAGGGACGCCAGGGCAGTCAGGTGCCAGCCGCAAGGTGAGTCAGGGGTCACCATCTTTCCCTCTCCCTTGGACAGGGCCTTCCCATTTCCCTCGCTTTGTGTGACGCCGGTCATTACAGCTAGATGGACTATCTCCTGTTGTAACATCACTACCGGCTTCACCACCGGCTGCCCTCATTTTCTTGCAATAAAGTTATACACAGATTTATGAATAATCTGGTTAGCCAAGAAAGGTATGGAACGGTTTACTATTTGCACAAATAATCAAAGAATTAACTCGATCTCGCTGGGGCCTCCATTTTATGTTGGGTATATAAAGCAATTGCTTTATATAAAGATAAAAATTTTAACGGATCAAAAGAAAAATTATGCAAACGATATTGACCCGTGAGATGGACATCTCAAAAAGAGTTCGATCAAGAACCTGATTATTTTGTGCAATCAGCAAAACAGGGTACAAGCGTCTATGCAAAAATATAAATGGTTTACAGTATTACACAATAGTTTACAATACAATCAAAAATGAATCAACATAAATATCAATAATATACAATGATATGCAGTACCTAGAATTCACCACTATATGATGCCAACAAAGCAATACTCAACCAACACAAGAATATTATGCAATACAGCTTTAAATTTGTGAGAGATATACAATCAATGGATTATGCGGAAAACTCAATCAAGAAGATGACAGATACGAGCCCTTGCTCCGCCCAAAATGATGACCAATCTCAGATAATGGTAGTATTGCAACAAAACTTATAAATTATTGGCTTGATATCAAACTAGGGAATATTAAGATTCCCAACAGAGAGTTTCTCCAATATTATCCCCTTTATTCAGTTATATGCATCGTAACTGAAATAAGAGAAAATACTGATGTAGCAACTAACGTTACACATCCGCAAATGAGCGGGTATCTGACTAAGTATCAAGCCAATTAATTTAAATCAATACTACATAAAACAAAAATATACATTACCCTAAGGTCAAGTGATGTGCAGAGTCTTGGGGCAGCCAGCTCTCAAGAGTTTTTCCAGATAATCCAAATGATTCTCCAGAGATCTATAATCCAAATGTGTTTGTTTGTTTTTACTTTCTCCCTCTTTTTTTTCTTTCTTTCTGGTATCTGGTTTCTTAACCCAAAACTTATCAGATGAACATGCCCTCCGAGTTTGGAACTTTCCAATCATTGTTGGATGGGTGTGTGCATTGATAAGGAGCATGACGTCATAATACTACCCAGAATGCACTTTTGCTACTGATGTAGTATTAACTGCTCATATCTAGGTGGCACTGTTGTATAAGCAATAGGCATCATACCATTAAGGGTTAACTCATACATGCCTGATATTTTCACTACTACACCTCTGACGTCTAGAGGCCTTGTCTCAGGGCCGAGGGACAAACTTTGATACATGAATGTATACTTTGAGGAACATCTAGACAATTCTCACACTGTGGAAATCATGTTCAGATAGGAAAAACAATAAAGCCTCAGAATCTGCAGGTGCGGTGTATCTTCTAACTTTCTAGATGTATAATATATTGTTACAATAACACTAGCTTTTGAACAGCACAGTAATCTTCTCATGGACTTACTTTGGCCTACATGAAAATCCATACAAAACAGTGAATATAAATCAACATTGCTCTTAAAAGCAATGAATACCCATTATAACTAAAATAAGTAGATATAACTGTTTACACTTATGACAAAGCACAACAATGTAGTGTGTACAGAAATATGTGGTCAGTTATACATTATGGTCACTGTGCGTGAGGACCTCCTCTTACCACTCCATTCCAGTCTCAATGGATCATTGCAGGCTCATTGTTCATATCTAATCCTTGCTGTTAGGAGTTGAAGGACCTGTGATGATTTCATCATAGGTCCTGGTAGATACACCTTTCTAACCTGGGAACTATACCATTCTTGGTGCAGTTCCTTTGCTAGATCCTGCAGGACTTGTGTTGCTGAAGATGATTTCATCACAGGTCTTGGCAGATGCACTGTTCTTACCTGGGAACTACACTATACTCTGTGCGGTTCCCTTAAAGGATCTGTGATGACATCATCAAAGGTCTTTTAGCATTCTCCACTGACGATAGGAATTCCTGACTAAAGCTGGATGGTAGCCAGTATTGAAGGTGCAGTGTATCACTACGTGATTGTGGGCCCCGCAAACTTGTTTTATTATGTTTTATTGTTATATATTATGCCTGTATGCTGTACTTCATCTCATGTCATATTCTCCCATGTCATTATGTGATTTTACATGTAAGATCCTTTACACAGGCCTAGTTAGGGTGCACTACACTAGTTTCTTCACTAGATGGGGCAGTGTTACAGTGTATATATAGCTTAGCTCAGGCCCAGTTAGGTAGTTCCAGTCTGGACTAATTTAATCAGAGAACAGCCATGATGTAGCTGCGTGCTGGAGGGAGGCCTCCTGCCTCTCTGCTCTCTCCCTGTTGGCTCCACAGTCCAGGGTTAAAGCCACAAGATTCAGCTCAGAGGTGAGAAGTCCACTTCTACAGCTCACTGACCAATGTCAAGCTGCAACAGCAAGTATTCAAGGGGATTAGTATATTTTATTCAAGTCAAAGGATAGCAAACGGCCATACTCAAAGGCTTCCCAGGCACCTTTGCAATTAGGTGTAGGACACAGCTTCCGGCATCCACACCTCCAGTTTAAAACCCTGAGGACAGTTAGGCTAACTGTCAGAAAAGCACTGGAAATAGAAGTTCAAGGGTTCTGAAAACCACCATTTAATTCAGGTTAGAATAAGGTGAGAGTTAATACCAGCCTAAGACTTTTTATACTTCAAAAGCCTAGTCTGAAGCAGTAGCTTTCATATATATATAAAAGACAAAGAGCCTGTTTTATCTGAGGACTTACACTATCCAACCCCCGTATGCATGAGAGACTGTATTTCATATCTGGATGTACTAGAGACTGTTTTATACTTGGATGTAACCGTTACCAGTAGCAACATTCAGTAAAAGTTATAAGTTGGATTGTACCATCCTTGTCTCAATCTCTAATTCCTCAGTTAACACTACAGTAAATGGTTGTACCACCATAAAAGGTACTGGCGTCACGACTACAAGGGACCTTGCCATAGGCACATTAATACAGACTATCAAGGGCACCTCGAACCACCATTTGGCCTGTGTCCCTTACACCAGAGTGTGCCCCAGAGAATTCCTGTGCCGTTCTCCTCATCACTTGTGCAGCCCAGGGATGACATAACCGCGAGTAACCAGAACTGTATTTACCACGGCCTACCTATTACTCACACCGTGACCTCACATATAATTCCCCTGTTGGTCTGGCATACTGCAAAGGTAATTAGGGGGTGGGGCCTATCCTCCACTAGGGGGCCCCCTTGCCCAGGGGCCCCATATCAGCTGCATGGTCTGCCTATATGGTAGGTACGCCACTGATTATTGGGTATCCTCAGGGCTAGCTCCACATCTGTATGGGCCTTTGGTCGATGGAGTGTAAGCGGGCCTCTTTGCGGTGTGTTACAAATGGTTATGTATTGTAGATGTTGCTAAAGATTTCACTTACATAATACTGTAATCAGAACTGCTTAATTCAAGTATTAAAGGTAGTTATACACATTACGCCGCTGTCAGCAGAACCCACAAATTTTCGGGAAAGGACTGCCGACCTGATATGAACTGGGGTGTCCTATTTCCCAGCGACAGAAGTTTTGGCAAAGAAGTGTATAGCATGTTGGATTTCAATTTGCTTGATCTTTCTGTTCTTAAGAAAGATATATTTTATGTATAACATATGACCAGTTTAGATACAGCACTTCAGCAGTACAATGTATCAGAATATACTTTATAATTAAAATTTATTGGAGTCGGCAAATAATTTGCCCACTCTATGTATTATAGTATTCCTTTAAATAACCATCCATAGATATTACCATTAGAGATGAGTGAATCGACTTCAGATGAAACATCTGAAGTCGATTCGCATAAAACGTTGTTAGAATACTGTACGGAGCGAGCGTTCCGTTCTGTATTAGAATGTATTGGCTCCTCTGAGCCGAAGTTATTACTTTGCAAAGTCTCGCTAGACTTTGGGTAAAAATTTCTACTATTAAAAACCTTTTACCGAACCACTTGGAACCGAAACCAACACGCAGATAGTTTTTTTTCTAACCTCCTTTGCTGCCTCCCACAGAACTTGCTAGTAAATTTCGGTCTTTTTTAGGGAGGGGGTGGCAATACAGTCTCTGAGTCCAGACTAGAGATAAGTGAGAAGAAGTGTCATGGGGTTTGTGACTGGTGGAGCAGGAGTCAGCAGGGGCTGCTCTACCAATCTGAGACAGTGACAGCCTGTTACACTGAAAGTACAGTACCTCTGAGGAAGGAGGGGGAAGCGTGTGTCTGCAGGCTGCCAGTTAAAGCACACAGACGACACAGGTCACCAGCCATACAGAAGCTAGCACACTCCCAAGGCCTCTTGCATACGAACGTGTGCTGCGGACGGCAAATTGCGGTCCGTAATGCACGGGCACTGACCGTGTGCCAGCCGGATGCGGATCGCAACCCCGTTCACTTGAATGGGGTCCGCAATCCGTCCATTCCGCAAAAAGATAGGACTTCTATCTTTTTGCGGAACGGAGGCACTGAGCGGAACCCCATGAAAGCACTCAGTAGTACTTCCGTTCCGTGGTTCTGCTCCGCATCTCCGGATTTGCGGACCCATTCAAGTGAATGTACACGGCCGGACCTGCCGTATGAGGGCCGCAATACGGCCACGGGGGACACACTGTTGTGTGTAAGAGGCATGAGGTGGTAAAGGCTGATGAATCAAACATAGCAGGCATATTCCTTATGCCCAGTTCACATCACTGATTTTGAAAAACATGCTTAAAAAATCTGCACGGAATACACGTGTCTTTTTTGAGCACAAAAATACACGTTTTTTTGTGTGGTTTTCTATGCATTTTTGATGTCTCTTTTTTTTTAAACCAATGGGTGTTCACTTCAATACAAGGCAAATTTTTCAGCTTCAGGTTTTTGAAGTAGATTTGAAGCAGATCTGCAGCAAAAAAGGTGTGGAAAATGCACAAAAAATGCATGGACTTACTTAGTAATTTCAATGGGAGATTCAGCGCTGAATCTTCCCCAATATAGGACATGCTGCTTCTTTTTTAAACGCTTCCTTTTTACACAAAGTGCTGATTCCCATTGAAATGAATGGGAGGCTGTTTTGAGGTGTTTTTGGAGCTGATTTTGAGGCAGAAACCCTCCAAAATCAGGGGCAAAAAACTCATTGTGAACTGACCCTTGGGGTGTAGCAGGTGGGCAGAGAGGGCTGAAAGCCTTTTGTATTAGTAAAAGACTCAGTGTTACTTACTGGGCTGAAGTAGAGCAACGGAGCGGGGCGCAGACAGTAGCGAAGTGAAGCTTGACTTAGGGGGAAGTTTTCAGGCAGTAAAGGGTTAGTGG
Source organism: Bufo bufo (assembly GCF_905171765.1). Lineage (NCBI taxonomy): Eukaryota > Metazoa > Chordata > Amphibia > Anura > Bufonidae > Bufo > Bufo bufo. The sequence continues at coordinate 575,333,300 of NC_053390.1, forward strand.
TTTTCAGGTTGAGGTGTCCGCAGGGTTAAAATTAGTGGGTGGAGTTTGAAATTCGCGGGCTGTATATTATTTGGGGTGGGGGTGGGATCTATACCAGTGTCCGGGTCATTGCGGTGAGTTAGGGGCTGTGAGTTAGGGCTGCGGTATTATGTCTGATTTAGAGGAATTTATGGCTGTGGTCAGGGCCGCGGCGGAGCGGCACGGCCCTGAATGGATTCAGCAGAATTTGCAGGCAGCTATGGCGGCGCCTGCGGCGCCTTCGGCTGCGGTAGTGGGGAGGGTTAGGGCCCGGCGGTCCGTACCGCCTGAGCGGCTGAGTCCTGAGGCGACCCCCCGGGTTCGGCGGCGTGTGCAGAGCCCCCTGAGAGCGAGGCCTAGGAGACAGGTTAGGGCCGATCCGGTGGCGGCTGGTAGGCGTAGCGGCCGCAATCCAGCACCTCGTCGGGCGCCTGCGGGAGAAGGTCGGGTCAGTTCCCGCCGTTCGTCCCAGGCCCGGCGGGGGGGGTCGCAGAGGGAAGAAGCCTGTCCGGCGCAGGATGTCCCTAGAGTGGAGAGCGACGGTTCCGGTAGCTCACCTGCATCAGCGGTGGGCAGAAGGTCGGCGGGGAGGACGTCAGGGGATGCGGCCTCACGCTCCTGTGGTGAGGGCTTGCCGGCTGTGGAGGCATCTATGGAGGAGGGAGCGCTGCGGCCTGGTCCTGGAAGCCGGCAGCATTCTGCGAGGTCTCAGCCTGAGGAGCGTTCGGCTGCAACAGCGACACCGGTGGCGGGCCTGGGTATTGCAGGCAGATGGATGAGTGATGGATCGCTGGCTGGGGGTTCTGGTATGGCTCCGCCCCCAGTGCAGCAGGCAGGTGTCACAGATGCAAGGGGACGTGATGCGGCCATTGGCCAACGGGCCAGTGGGTCAAGGGCTAGCGGAGTGGACGCGGTGACCAGTGCGGAGTTGAGACGGCGGCCGCCGTCTGGTGGGCCTGGGAGCGACGCGTCTTTGGATTTGCGACCCTGCCACGTGGACGGTGGTAGGGGTCTCCATTCTGCTTCGATGTTGGAGGAAGGGGAACTCAGCGTGGAGGAATGCGGAGCGGACGACAGGTCGGTGGTCGCGTCGGGTGTCGGTCCATCTTCTTCATCTCCGATCGTTGTGGCGCCAAGGAATGTTCCGGAGCGGTCTGCGGCGGCTGGGAGGTTACCCCATGGTCAGCCAGGTGAGAGATCTTCGTGTCAGGCTCCAGGTGGCGGTGGGTTGGGGGTTTGCGGAGGGGCAGTTAGGTAAGGGAGGGTCAGAGAGTTTGGCGCAGGAATTGCTGGCGGGTATGTTGTCTCTTATTTCTCGTTTAGGTACTGGGGCTGCTGCTTCCCCAACGGCGGTGTGGGCGCCTGGGCCTGAGACTGGGAGTGGCGGTCAATCTTGTCTGATGGGGTCTGGTGTTGCGCCTGCTACGGCGGTGAGTGCTTCGGGGGGTGACGTGGTGGCGAGCGTGAGTAGTAAGGAAAAACTTGGTGAGGACGTTAGGTTGGGGGATGCTGCGAGAGGGGAGGTGTACGTGTGCTTTGAGGGGCCGTTGGGTGCGCACTTGAAGCCGGAGGTTAGGGAGAAGATTTGGAAGGACGAATATGTGGAGATATTTTCGTTGCTTCCGTTGGAGAAGTTTCAGTTGGATAGGGTGCGGTTGGAGGAGAGCAAAAGGGAGGATGAGGAGAAGCGGCGGTACAGGCTTATTCCGCGCACTTTTCTGAATTGGCTGCAGGCTTTTGCTATTTTGGCGAGTGTGGTAGGGGAGAAGGCGCCTGAACACTGTTCGGCGCTTTTCTGCTATATGGACGCGGTTGGGGAGGCGTATAGGACATATGGGGGGGTAGCTTGGCTTAGGTATGACGAGCAATTTCGTCAGCGGAAGGCGGTCCGGCCTAGTATTAGGTGGGATCACAAGGACATCAGCTTATGGATGCGGCTGATGTCCGCTCCTAAAGGGGGAGGCCAGCCCTTTCGGGGTGCGGCCGGGGGTTCCTCGGCAGCAGAATTTAGTGGTGGACATAAAAAAGGGTGTTGTTGGCAATTTAATGAGGGGTACTGCAAGTACTCGACGGATTGCAGGTTCAAGCATGAATGCTCCGGTTGTGGCGGGGCACACAGCTTGTCACGGTGTTTTAAGCGGGGGAAAGGTAAGGGATTTGAGGCTGTGCAGAAGAGGGGTGACTCCGGTGAAGGTGGTCGAGATGGAGCCTTTTCTAAAGATTTATCCAAATAGGGGGGCGGCGGAGTTATTGTTAGCTGGTTTTAGGGACGGTTTTAGGATCCCGTGTGTTTCGGAGGGGGTTGCGGTTGCGGATCGCAACTTGGCTTCAGCGTTGTCTCGCCCGGCGGTTGTTGCTGAGAAGATTGCCAAGGAAGTGTTAGCTGGTAGAATAGCGGGCCCGTTTGTAGGTTGTCCATTGCCAGGCTTGTGGGTGTCTCCGTTGGGGTTGGTGCCGAAAAAGGAGCCTAACAAGTTTCGGCTTATTCACGATCTGTCATTTCCTGCAGGGGGTTCGGTTAACGATGGTATTGATGACAAGTTGTGTTCAGTGTCGTATACGTCATTTGATGAAGCGGTGCGGTGGGTGCAACGTTTTGGGTATGGGGCGTTGTTAGCCAAAACTGACATTGAAGCGGCTTTCCGTTTGCTGCCTATTCATCCGGACAGTTTTCATTTACTCGGTTTTAAATGGGAGGGGCAGTTTTATGTTGATTGTTGTTTACCGATGGGTTGCGCGATTTCTTGTTCATTGTTTGAGACGTTTAGTTCATTTTTGGAATGGGTTGTGAAGCAGGAAACAGGTTGGAACTCTGTGTTGCACTATCTGGACGATTTTTTATTTTTGGGTCCGGCTGGATCGCGGGTTTGTTCAGTGTTGCTACGCACGATGGAGCAAGTGGCGGCCAGGTTCGGCGTGCCGTTAGCGTCGGAGAAAACGGAGGGTCCGGCCACATCGGTCAAGTTTTTGGGTATTGTGATTGACAGCGTGGCAATGGAGTGCAGGTTGCCAGAGGATAAGGTGATGGATTTGCGCAGCGAGGTGACTTTCCTGCGTAGGGCGAGGAAAGTGCAGTTGCGTCGTGTGCAGTCGGTTTTGGGGAAATTGAATTTTGCTTGCAGAATTTTGCCCATGGGTCGTGTGTTCTGTCGGCGCTTGGCGATGGTGACAGCGGGTGTGAGGGTGCCTTTTCATTTTGTGCGGTTGTCTGCGGAAGTGCGCGCGGATCTGGAAGTTTGGGAGCGTTTTTTGGTGGAGTTTAATGGTCGTTCAATGTGGATGGAGGCGCCGGTGGCTAGCGCTGATCTGGAATTGTTTACGGATGCGTCTGGTTCGTGCGGGTATGGTGCTTTTTGTCAAGGGCAATGGTGTGCAGGTCCGTGGCCTGAGGAGTGGAAGGGGGCCGGATTGTTGGGTAATCTAGCACTGTTGGAATTGTTCCCCATTGTGTTGGCAACCGAATTGTGGGGAGAGCTATTACGAAATAAGCGAGTGCGCTTCTGTTGTGATAATTTGGGGGTGGTGCAGGCGGGTAACAGTCAATCGGCTAATTCACCTCCTGTGGTGCGGTTGCTTCGGCATTTGGTTCTCAGAGGGTTAAGATTGAATGCGTGTTTTGTGGCAGTGCATGTTCCTGGTGTTAGTAATTCCATTGCTGATTCTCTTTCTCGTTTCCAGTGGGACCGTTTTCGCAGTTTGGTGCCGGGAGCGGACGCGGAGGGTCTGTCCTGTCCCCAGTGGCTCTGGAGCGTGGCCTTGGGGTCTCATCAGATCTGATTAGGCGGTCCGTGAGTAGGAGTACGTGGTTAGCTTATTCTTCTGTGTGGTCGCATTGGGAACGTTTGGTGGATCAGGTTGGCGGTTGTGTGGTTGCGGAGGATTTTCAGGTGTTGTCGGTGTATTTTGTGGGTTTATCTTATAGCTCTGGAGCGTCTTTCTCGGTAGCGTCCAAGAGGGTGGCGGCTGTTGCCTTTTGGTTGCGTTTGCATGGTCTGGCGGATGTGTCCAGGAGTTTCTTAGTGCGGCAGGCGCTGAAAGGCTATCGGCGCAGCGCGGTTAGTAAGGATACTCGACGTCCAGTGTCCTTTTCGGTGTTGCAGCAGTTGTGGGAACAGGTGGGCATGGTGTGTGATTCGTCGTATGAGGTGTGTTTGTTTCGGGCCGCTTTTTCTTTGGCTTTCTTCGGGGCCTTTAGAGTTTCGGAGTTGGTGGCGAGTAGTGGTGTGCGTGGCAGTGGGCTGTTGTGGGATGACGTTAGTTTGGATGAGGGAGGTGTGCGTTGTGTTTTGCGAAGGTCAAAAACTGATCAGATTGGAAGAGGGGTTTGCGTGGTGTTGCGCCCATTGGTCGGGTCTGTGCTGTGCCCTGTGCGGTGTGTGGCGGAGTTTTTGGCGTTACGACCGGGTGTAGCGGGTTCCTTTTTGATGCACCATAATGGCCTGGCGTTGTCCCGTTTTCAGTTTGTGGCGATATTCAGGCGGTGTCTGACGGCTGCTGGCCATCCGGCCAAGGAATTTGCTTCTCATTCGTTCAGGATAGGGGCGGCGACTGAGGCGGCCAGATGGGGTCTAAGTGATGTGGTTATTAAGCGGATTGGCCGGTGGGAATCAGATTGCTTTAGGGGGTATATTCACCCTCATATGTTGTAATGGACGGTGTGGTTTATGATTGCATGTTGGGGGGTGAGGCTCATTGTGTGTGTTTTTGTTTTTTAGGATCCTCTTCGTGTTTGGCGTGGATTCTAGGCCACTCGTATGTCCACTGGGGAGCATTGAGAGCTGATGTGCGGAGAAATGGAAGGCAATTGGGTTTTCGGCCGGAGGAGCTGCAAGTGCGGTGGATTGGTGTAAGGGGGATGTTGTGGGGTCGGGTGTTGCCTGAGTTTCATGCCTTTGCGTTGTTGGATAGGCCTCCCGATATTTTAGTTTTGCATGTCGGGGGAAATGACTTAGGTGTTCGTCGTTCACGGGATGTGATACGGGACATCAAGTTGGATCTGTTGCGGCTGTTGGGAGAGTTTCCGGATTTGTTGGTGGTTTGGTCCGAAGTGGTTGCTAGAAGGTCGTGGCGGTTTGCAAGGTCGGTGGAACGGATTAATAAGGCGCGGGCGAAGCTCAATAAGGAGGTGGGTCGTTTTGTTCGGCGCCAGGGTGGATTTGTGGTGCGACATCGGGAGTTGGAGGCTGCTTCGTCTCAATTCTTGAAGGCTGACGGTGTGCACCTTAATGATGTGGGTATGGATCTGTGGGCTTTTGGGTTGCAGGATGGTCTGGAGTTAGCTTTGAGGGTGTGGCGGGACAGCCACAGGTGAGGTTGTCACCTGTGTTCGTCTGTGGCCGGTTAATAGAGGGTCCTGGAAGGCAATACAATGTTTAAGAGGTGCATGACACGTTGGAGCGTGCATCTCATGAGGTTCGGTAAGCTGATGGCTGGGGCTCCTGTTTGGGCTAAAATGCCTACAGGGGTGGATGGAGATATAATTTGGAGGATTTGGTACCTTTGGGTCGGTGACTGCGGCCAAGGGTAAGGTGGAAATCAAGTGGAGATGGGGAGTGAAGAGCGCAGCTTGCTTGGGTTGCCTTCTAGGATCCTTTTCTCAAAGTGTTTGAATTTATTGTACTTTATTTATGTGTTTATATGTTTATGATTGTGATCATTAAAAGAAAAGTTGAAGAAGTTATTTATTTGTTTAATAAACGGGCTGCTACGGCCATTTATACCAAGAAGTTGGTTTTGAGTGTTTCTTGGGAGGAGAGGGTAGTTGGGTTGGTTGCTTGGGCAGCTGACTGAAGTAATCTTACATCCTATTAAGTCAGTAGAGCAACGGAGCGGGGCGCAGACAGTAGCGAAGTGAAGCTTGACTTAGGGGGAAGTTTTCAGGCAGTAAAGGGTTAGTGGTTTTCAGGTTGAGGTGTCCGCAGGGTTAAAATTAGTGGGTGGAGTTTGAAATTTGCGGGCTGTATATTATTTGGGGTGGGGGTGGGATCTATACCAGTGTCCGGGTCATTGCGGTGAGTTACCCACCCTCCCGCCCTTGGTTTGGTCATTTGGTTGCTAGTGGTGGACTGGGTGGTGTAGTGGGGCCGGTTAATAGAGCGTCCTGGAAGGCAATACAATGTTTAAGAGGTGCATGACACGTTGGAGCGTGCATCTCATGAGGTTCGGTAAGCTGATGGCTGGGGCTCCTGTTTGGGCTAAAATGCCTACAGGGGTGGATGGAGATATAATTTGGAGGATTTGGTACCTTTGGGTCGGTGACTGCGGCCAAGGGTAAGGTGGAAATCAAGTGGAGATGGGGAGTGAAGAGCGCAGCTTGCTTGGGTTGCCTTCTAGGATCCTTTTCTCAAAGTGTTTGAATTTATTGTACTTTATTTATGTGTTTATATGTTTATGATTGTGATCATTAAAAGAAAAGTTGAAGAAGTTATTTATTTGTTTAATAAACGGGCTGCTACGGCCATTTATACCAAGAAGTTGGTTTTGAGTGTTTCTTGGGAGGAGAGGGTAGTTGGGTTGGTTGCTTGGGCAGCTGACTGAAGTAATCTTACATCCTATTAAGTCAAAGGGAGAGGGATGGATGCCAACCTGCTCCAATGCCCTCACCCTTCACACACACACACACACACACACACACACTGTCCTGTAATGAGCTCCTCCTCTGTGGTGCACATACTTTCCCCTCCCAGAGTGGTCCTAAAGATCCAGTATCTGTGAGCTGACTCATTCACCACAGAGGCATGGGTCAGCCAAGTAAAGTGGCTGACCCCATCAGTGCTGCCTACATAAATTTACAGTCAGCAAAAGCTGGATCTTTTTTAAAGTTTGTACTGCGCATTTGCCGATACATTACATGTGCAGGCAAAACAATGACCAATAAAGCCCAGCCATGGTGTAGCCATACCCTAACTGATGACAAACCTTTGGGCAGCTGTCACAACAGGCATATTGCCATCCAATCACAAAGGGTTAACTGTTTTTCTAGCTGTGTGACTGGTACTTTCACTTTCACTTTGTGGCTGTCATCTAATAAACCTTTTTTTAAACTACTGAGAGGTCATAGACACTTAATTAAGGGTACTTTCACACTTGCGTTTTTCTTTTCCAGCACAGAGTTCCGTCGAAAGGGCTCAATGCCGAAAAAAGAACTGATCAGGCATATCCCAATGCATTCTGAATGGAGAGCAATCAGTTTATGATGTCTTCAGTTCAGTCATTTTGACTGATCAGGCAAAAAAGAAAACCGTAGCATGCTACAGTTTTATCTCCGGCCAAAAATCCGTCATTTTTCTCCATAGGAATGTATTAGTACCGGATCCGTCGAAAAGATTTCTGTCGTTTTGACAGATCGACGGACTCGGCTTTCCATTCTAGTATGTGTCGCTCCTCAAGCGTGGGAAAATTGAAAAATAGTGTGTTGTGAGGCAGTGACAGGCCTCACTGCTGCTAGGGGAGAGATATGGCAGGAGTTCCATTTCTTCACTGTCAATCAGCAGGTCAGAGGCCGCACCAGGTGGAACAATCAGTCTGGGATAAGAGCCCTGTTACGGTTACTCCCAGGCTAGCTGGAAGCTGGACCGCTTGGATAGTCTGGATCTCTGTTTAGGGAGAGAGAGAGGAGCCGCTTCGTCTCGATATCCAGAAGGATCCTGTAAATGTAGAACAATCCCACTAGCTATTTTACAGCTAGGATAATCTTTCCCCCCACAAAACGAGGCGAGGCTGCGATTTGAAGGTCAAACTAGGACTGACTGTCCTGGGGCATACAGCCTCTTTTATTTACAATCCACACACATAGTACTGCCCACAGGGGTTTGAAATACAACCAATCAATCCGTACAATAAACACAGACACTCCCACACAAAATCCTCCTCTTTGCCTGTGATAAGATTACTGAATACAATGGCGAATATAATTGTGCTCGGATCGGCTCATGCTGAGAGGGTCCCCTACCTACGCCTATACTCCACCCCCCCAACCTAGAAGCAGCAGAGTTATGCCGGAACTGCTTATCGAAGGGTAGCCTAAAGGGGGCTACCCCAATAATGAGACCTGAAAGAAGGGAGGGCTCCTGGGTGGGTTGAAATCGTTCGAACCGACAAGTGGGGGGAGGAGGGCCAGGTTTAAATAGTGAACGCCCCGCCTCCCCTCACACAAATACGGCACTCTTAATTGCCTACCACTTGTGCTCGGATCGGCTCATGCTGAGAGGGTCCCCTACCTACGCCTATACTCCACCCCCCCAACCTAGAAGCAGCAGAGTTATGCCGGAACTGCTTATCGAAGGGTAGCCTAAAGGGGCCAAAAGAACCATGCATAGGAGTTAGAAAACTTGATAACAGAAACTACAGACCAAAACTCGAAAGCCAATGATATTTCGTATAAGGATCCGGGATATTACGTATGGAACACACGGAACTGCGACGACCCAACCGTTTGATGACATGTACTGGCACCTTATGCATGGACGCCGCCGCTGCCGCGCCCATGCGGAAGGAATGTCCTGTGATCCAGCGAGGACCGACCCCTGGACCTGTCAACTAACCTGAAAGTACGTAAGAAAGGCCGCGGTGGTTAGCCGGGCATTGACTAGTTCGAGTACGGGAGAACATGCCGCTTGGACTAAATACTACGCAGCCAAGCCTCCAAGGCCTGCACCAGACACCATCTGCTGTCCGTGGGAAAGTATCTGACCGCCACTGGTTGCCCCGGCCGTGACGTCTTGGACGAGGCCAAGGTGAGGACATAGATGGACCCGCGCCGGATGAGCTGACCTTTCCGCAGGCACCCAGCCAGCGTATTGGTGCCCATGAGCTCGCCTGACCTGAGGAATCCTTGGAAAGCCAGGTACAAGGCTGTTTCTACCAGAGCGCTAACCTGCGGCCCGAACGGTTTGCCCCTGCAGTTTGCCTGTCACGGCCTGAACAAGCTACCGGTAAATGGCTGACGCCCATGTTGTTTCACAACAGACATCTTGCGCAAACCCTTCAACGCCGCTTTGATCGGGTGGGCGGAGAAGAGTGACGGTAGGTCCGGATGTAGCCTGCACCAATGGTGCTGAATACCTGCCATGTATAGTTAACAATGCTATAGGACAGGTTTAATTGAGAGTGGCAAAACCCAGACGAAGCCCAATAGGTGAGTGATAGGTCCCCGGCCAGCGGCCGGGTAGGTGTTCTCATATCTCTGAAACAGGTGCTAAGCTGTCTTGTAAGCCCTCAGAGTATTACTGGCCAAGGAATTGGCCATCAGTCTCTTAGCTATGGTGAGATGGGAGACTAGTCCCAGCGCAGCTGGGCCTGGTGAGGAAATTTTATTTTTTTTTTTTAATCTCCATGCGTGAGAGACTCTAATGGCGGAGTCATATGTGTAAAACTAAAACGGAGAAGCTCTGCGTGAGGGACTCTAATGGCGGAGTCATATGTGTAAAACTAAAACGGAGAAGCCATGCGTGAGAGACTCAGATGGCGGAGTCATATGTGTAACCTAAAACGGAGAAGCCATGCGTGAGAGACTCAGATGGCGGAGTCATATGTGTAACCTAAAACGGAGAAACCATGCGTGAGAGACTCTAATGGCGGAGTCATATGTGTAACCTAAAACGGAGAAGCCATGCGTGAGAGACTCTAATGGCGGAGTCCTATGTGTAAACCTAAAACGGAGAAGCCATGCGTGAGAGACTCTAATGGCGGAGTCATATGTGTAAACCTAAAACGGAGAAGCCATGCGTGAGAGACTCTAATGGCGGAGTCATATGTGTAAAACTAAAACGGAGAAGCTCTGCGTGAGGGACTCTAATGGCGGAGTCATATGTGTAAAACTAAAACGGAGAAGCCATGCGTGAGAGACTCAGATGGCGGAGTCATATGTGTAACCTAAAACGGAGAAACCATGCGTGAGAGACTCTAATGGCGGAGTCATATGTGTAAACTAAAACGGAGAAGCCATGCGTGAGAGACTCTAATGGCGGAGTCCTATGTGTAAACCTAAAACGGAGAAGCCATGCGTGAGAGACTCTAATGGCGGAGTCCTATGTGTAAACCTAAAACGGAGAAGCCATGCGTGAGAGACTCTAATGGCGGAGTCATCTGTGTAACCTAAAACGGGGAAGCCATGTGTGAGAGACTCTAATGGCGGAGACATATGTGTGAACCTAAACGGAGAAGCCATGCGTGAGAGACTCTAATGGCGGAGTCATATGTGTAACCTAAAACGGAGCAGCCATGCGTGAGACTCTAATGGCGGAGACATATGTGTGAACCTAAACGGAGAAGTCATGCATGAGAGACTCAGATAGCGGAGTCAAATGTGTAACCTAAAACGGAGAAGCCATGCGTGAGAGACTCTAATGGCGGAGTCATATGTGTAAACCTAAAACGGAGCAGCCATGCGTGAGAGACTCTAATGGCGGAGTCCTATGTGTAAACCTAAAACGGAGAAGCCATGCGTGAGAGACTCTAATGGCGGAGTCATATGTGTAACCTAAAACGGAGCAGCCATGCGTGAGACTCTAATGGCGGAGACATATGTGTGAACCTAAACGGAGAAGTCATGCATGAGAGACTCAGATGGCGGAGTCAAATGTGTAACCTAAAACGGAGAAGCCATGCGTGAGAGACTCTAATGGCGGAGTCATATGTGTAAACCTAAAACGGAGCAGCCATGCGTGAGAGACTAATGGCGGAGTCATATGTGTAAACCTAAAACGGAGCAGCCATGCGTGAGAGACTAATGGTGGAGTCATATGTGTAAACCTAAAACGGAGAAGCCATGCGTGAGAGACTAATGGCGGAGTCATATGTGTAAAACTCACACGGAGAAGCCATGCGTGAGAGACTCTAATGGCAGATCTGTATGTGTAAAACTAACACGGAGAAGCCATGCGTGAGAGACTCAAAAATGTATATATTATTTTTTTTATATATATATATATATATATATATATATATATACATACTTTTATTATTTTTTTTTTTTTTTCACTATCAACCACTTAAGCAGCTCCCGTATGGGCACAGCTCTGAGTACGAGCATGAAGAGCATGGTATAACGCAGATCACCTGCACGGACTAACTAACATCTTGTGCCTAAATAACCCCCTTGGAACCTAATGTACGGCCGGCAGCAGGAAGCCAGCCACCGCCTATGATCTGCTCCCCCTGACCGAGCCTAGTACTCCTTCCCCTGATCCCTGCCTACCTAACGGCACGGCGGCCCGTGCCAGACTTTATTGAAGATGAGGAGCCTTACCCCCCAGCCGCGTGGGGAGCTCACGCTGCTCCCTGGCAGAATGCACCAGTGCGGGAGGGCCGACCCACCGCCGGCTGGACACTCGTACCGCGTGGGGAGCAGCGCCACTCCCTGGCAAAGTGCACCGGATCAGAGGGAGCCCTTCCTTTACCGTGGGCCCCGGCCCCCGCTGGTTTGAACCGTGTGCCGCGTGAGGAGCCGCACAGCTCCCTGGCATTGTGCGCCGGTGCGGGAGTGCCCCCCCTCACCTAGGGGCTGGTTATTGTGACTGGAACCCGCTGGGAGACTGAAGCCTAACTGGACCTACCTGTGACCGTGAAGGCTGACCTCCCAGGCCGTGGCTGACCCACGTGCGTAGTCGTGACGCAACTACCCGTAGATGCCCACCCAGTGCCTGTAGTTAACGGGAGTGCGACCGAGTCTGTGGATGTGACCGACCAGCCCCTATAGTCGTGAGGGGACCCTACATCGAGAGTAGCGGTAACGGACCATCGCCTGTAGACGTGGTAGTATTACCTCATGAGACTAATGCCTGCAGTCGTGGCCGGTCTTAATAATGAGTCTGCAGTCGTAACGGATTTGTGCCTGCAGTCGTGGCAGGGCTTTAGAGCGGGTCTGTAGTCGTGACAGACTGATGCCTGCAGTCGTGGCAGGACTTTATAACGAGTCTGTAGTCGTGACAGACTGATGCCTGCAGTCGTGGCAGGGCTTTATAACGGGTCTGTAGTCGTGACAGACTGATGCCTGCAGTCGTGGCAGGACTTTATAACGAGTCTGTAGTCGTGACAGACTGATGCCTGCAGTCGTGGCAGGGCTTTATAACGGGTCTGTAGTCGTGACAGACTGTTGCCTGCAGTCGTGGCAGGGCTTTAGAGCGGGTCTGTAGTCGTGACAGACTGATGCCTGCAGTCGTGGCAGGGCTTTATAAGGAGTCTGTAGTCGTGACAGACCTGGCAAAGCAACATTCCTATCTATACCATTATTATAATTTTTTCATTTTTTTTTTTTTCTACCCCCACCAAAGGCCACGACTGTAGGCGCCACCCTGTAAGAGATGCGCCAGAGGCCTGGACATAATAGACCACCATCCCCTGTCCCCCAAGCCTATGCAGGAGAAAAGAGGGGGTTGGCCCCCGCATGCACCACCCCTGACTCACCTGGCGGCCATGACAGCCACGAACCCCACAGTATCGTAAGTTAGCCCACCACCTGTGAACCTGAATAACCAAGGACAGACGTGTGAGTGAGCGCACGCCAGCTGGGCGACACTTCACTCATGCCACCGCTCCCTAGATGACCACCGGATTATTGTGACTGCGCCCGAACCAACCCCCTGACTGACCGTATGGGCTTATGGGCGGCCCGGCTGCGTGCGCAAAGTGACGTGGCCAGCCCCCCTCCTTGAAGCCCTCTTTATATTTGATCCTTGAACATATTCCAAATTTTTTTAAATATATATATATATTTTTTTTTTTTTTACTCCTGCCTTAGTACCTAGCCACTGTGCCTGAGCAGAGGAGCCCTGCACCAAGACTGCAGTACCAGTATGGGCCTGTAGGTGTCGACCATCCCCCGCCCTCTCTCAAGCCAGGACCTGCTGGAGCGCAGCAAGCCAGTGATTCCCTTCTAGGTTAGAATTAACCATTGAAATCATAACTTGTTATACAGTGCACATGTCTGAGTATCTGCTTATCTCGTCTTGCCTGAGTTTGGCGCAGTAAAGAAGACGAGTTTATTCTGCAGCGGATTCCTAGACATGAATAAGCATGTCCACCTTCACAGCCTCGCTAATTGTAATTACCAGGAGAACGTGCATCAGGATCGGCTGCGAGGGATTTGCGCTCCGCCATGTGGAACATTGCATCCCGTGCCCACCGCTATCGACTATTTGTACAGGGAAAGCCGCGGCGTATTAATCGCCTATAGGTTTCGGCTTCCGTCCCCTGATCCTGCAGCTGGACCTCCGCTTACTGATTGCAGCTAATGAATAGACCCCTGTGTGAGCGGACGGCGTTTTCCTCTACGGCGGAACGTTCTGATACGGGAGTGAGTGATATATAACGCTGCGTCGTGGAGCCGACGGCCGGCGTGACCGATGCTCAGGGTATGCGAGCGGACGTCGTGACCCGTCGCTGCTGAGCCACAGGCGAGGGGTGCCTGCCTGGGGGACGCTGCATGTGGGGGCGGGGGTGCTTAGCGCAGGGCCTGGGGCGGGTCGGGGTGCCTGTCTCGGGGTGCCGGAAGCGATCGGGAGTGCGGGCAGTCTCCAGCGCAGCTGGGGACCGGCGGCACGCTCGGCAGCCCCACATGTTATACATAGCGAGACGGGTGTGCAAGCCACCCTGCCTACCTAATCACCGTAGCGACGAGCTCGACGCAGCCGATCCCCGATCCTCCAGTGACGCATGCCCTTCTCTGGCACCAACCCACAAGCCGATTCGAAATCGTTCGAACCGACAAGTGGGGGAGGAGGGCCAGGTTTAAATAGTGAACGCCCCGCCTCCCCTCACACAAATACGGCACTCTTAATTGCCTACCACTTATCAGAGGCAGAGAAATACAGTTTTATAAAACATATCACAGGAACCCCAAAACATGCAATAACCCCATAAAAAGTATATCCTCGGAACCGGGGGATCTGGGTGAACCACATATCCAAAATTCACCCAGATCCGTTCAGTAGTTTGGAAGATACAGTTTTATGCCAGTTACACCGAAAATATACAAGTTATACAGAAAATAGTCACTAATAAATGTGTCCCTTGTTTGGTAGTTTCAAACTACTGAATGATGTCTCTGTGCACCAAATACCGGCGATATGGCACCGTGTAGAAAAGTCCAAACAGTGTATGTGAGTTAAAATGGCCGCCATCCATTGTTCTCACCATGTGCTTCATCCATTCAGACTAAAAGGGTAAATAACAGTTTTGTAACAGTGCTCCCTTTTTGTGGAACACTCTGGCAGACACTGTCTGACCCCTTTTCGGGGCAGACTAAGGCTGTCCAGACCGCTGGTTATGCTGGGCTGAGGTCTGTTTGTCTGGACAACCCGTCGGCGTTGCCATTCTGTTTCCCAGGTCTGTAGGTAATGGTGAAGTTGAAGGGTTGTAATGATAAACTCCAACGTAAAAGTCTGCCGTTATCCCCAGAGACCCGGTTTAGCCACACCAACGGGTTATGGTCTGTAACCAGAGTGAATTCTTGTCCATACAAATAGGGAGTCAATTTCTTTAGTGCCCACACCAAAGCCAAACACTCTTTTTCTACCGCTGCATAGCTGACTTCGCGTGGCAGGAGCTTACGGCTGATGTAGACAACTGGGTGCTCCCTTCCGTCTTCACCTACTTGGCTGAGGACAGCTCCCAGCCCGAACATGGAAGCGTCTGTATGGACGATAAAACGCTTGTTAAGGGCTGGGGCCGCCAAGACAGGAGCGTTAACGAGAGCATTTTTGAGAGCTTGGAAAGCCGTTTCACAGTGGGGAGACCACAGGACCTGTCGAGGTAAGTTTTTCTTGGTCAGGTCAGTCAGGGGTTTGGCAAGTGTGCTGTAGTCTGGTACAAACCGTCTGTAGTACCCTGCTGTGCCCAGGAATGCTAGGACCAGAGTCTTAGTAGTGGGGGTGGGCCAATTGGCGACAGCTTCTATCTTGGCCGGCTCTGGTCGCTGTTTCCCACACCCCACCCGGTGACCCAGGTACTGTACCTCGGCCATCCCAAAGTGGCATTTTTCTGGCTTCAGAGTCAGGCCAGCAGCCCGGATCTGATCCAGAACCATTCCTATGTGAGCTAAGTGGTCCTCCCAGGACTCACTGTGGATCGCTATGTCGTCCAGGTATGCGCAAGCAAAACTCTGGAAGCCATCCAGGAGCCTATCGACCAAGCGCTGGAATGTAGCTGGGGCATTCTTCATCCCAAACGGCATTACCTTAAAATGATATAAACCGAACGTGGTGACGAATGCCGACTTGGGGACAGCCTCCTGGGCCAGGGGGATCTGCCAGTAACCCTTGCAGAGGTCGATGGTGGTCAGATAATTTCCCCTGGCTATACGATCGAGTAGCTCGTCTACCCTGGACATAGGGTAAGCGTCCGTCACTGTCTTTTCATTGAGCCTCCGATAGTCTACGCAAAACCGGGTTGTACCATCTTTCTTGGGCACCAGGACCACTGGGGAAGCCCAGGGACTATCGGAGGGCTCAATTACCCTGAGTTGGAGAATCTCATCGATCTCCTTCTTCATCCCTGTCCTAACTGCCTCGGGGATTCGGTAAGGAGCCTGGCGTAAAGGAGCTTGTCCCGGGGTATCTACCTGGTGAGTGGTTAAGGTAGTGTACCCTGGCTTCTGGGAGAAGGTGGGGCTTTTGGACTGCAGGAGTTGATTAAGCTGCTCCCTTTCAGTGGGGCTAAGTCGGTCCCCTATCTTGACCTGAGCTACTATATCTGCGTGGGGACTCTTTTCTAACAGATCTGGAATGGGTAGACTGTCGGGGTCTTCCTGAGGGGGACAGCATACGGCCGTCACGTTCTCCGGCCGCTCAAGATATTCCTTGAGCATGTTCACATGGAATGTCTTTCTAAGATTGCTGTCATGGCAGCTAGCTATTACGTAAGTGGTGTCTCCCCTTTTCTCCACTATCTGGTAGGGGCCCTGCCAGGACGCCTGCAATTTGTCTGTCTTAACTGGCTTAAGCACTAACACCTTTTGCCCTATGGTAAAGATTCTCTTTCGGGCCCCCCGATCGTACCATACCTTCTGTCTTCTCTGGGCCGATTGGAGGTTAGCCTGCACTGATTTGGCTAATTGCTCCATTCGGTCCCTGAGTTCCAGCACGTACGGCACAATGGGGACACCGTCAGTCTCCATCTCTCCTTCCCAGCGCTCCCGGATCAGGTTTAGGGGTCCCCGTACCTTTCTTCCGTAGAGCAACTCGAAGGGAGAGAACCCGGTCGTTTCCTGGGGCACCTCCCGATAAGCAAATTTGAGGTGCGGCAGAAAACGCTCCCAGTCTCGGTATTCCTGAGTAAACGTCTTGAGCATTTTTTTGAGGGTCCCATTGAACCTCTCACAAAGTCCGTTCGTCTGGGGGTGGTATGGAGAGCTCAGGAGGGACTTAATTTTGCAAACCTGCCAGAGTTGCTGAGTCAATTCGGCAGTAAATTGGGTGCCTCGGTCGGACAGGATTTCTTTCGGAAATCCTACCCGGGAGAACACCTGCACCAGCGCATTCGCTACCGTATCCGCTTGGATGTTGGATAGGGCGACAGCTTCCGGGTACCTGGTAGCGTAGTCCACTACGGTAAGAATGTAGCGCTTACCGGAGGGACTAGGGGTAGCCAGCGGTCCCACTAGGTCAATAGCAACCCTGCTGAAGGGTTCCTCCACAATGGGCATATTTACTAGATGAGCTTTAGGGTGATCGCCTCTCCTCCCTACTCGTTGACACACATCGCAGGTATTACAATAAGTCCTAACATCAGCGTGTACCCCTGGCCAAAAGAACGTGTGAGTAATGCGGTGTAGTGTGCGGGTTACAGCTAGGTGGCCTTACAAGGGAATGTCGTGTCCTATCTTGAGTATTTCTCGACGGTATTTGTGGGGCACTACCAGCTGTCGCCTATGCTGCCCCCTTTTCTCCGTCAAGCGATATAGCTTTCCTATTTCCCATAAAAAGGTTTCGTTATCTGACCCGCTCCCTCCGGTCTCTGCTCATTCCCGGTACTTTTGTAATGTCGGGTCAGTCTTAGACTCTGTCTCGAAAGCATCTGGGGTGTCCCAGGGTATGGGACCTAACGGGTCAGTCAAGGTCGGGGTAGGTCTTACCTGTGTCTCCCGCACTGGTGAGAGTTCTCGCTCCGTTCGGGCTTTGGCTCGGGTAGTCACTGGGTTCGCCTCGTTGTTGTATACTGGAGCATAGGCAGAAGTCATGGGGCCCAAATCATTGCCCAGTAGTACTTTGGCAGGTAAATTATCCATTATGCCCACGTTCACGGCACCCTTTTCCGCTCCCCAATCAAGATGTACTTTAGCGGTCAGAATTTTGTACACATCCCCCCCCGCCACTCTAACGGCCACAATCTGCCCTGATCGCTTGTGCTGCGGCACCAAATGGCTCTGGACCAGGGTAAGCGTCCGTCACTGTCTTTTCATTGAGCCTCCGATAGTCTACGCAAAACCGGGTTGTACCATCTTTCTTGGGCACCAGGACCACTGGGGAAGCCCAGGGACTATCGGAGGGCTCAATTACCCTGAGTTGAAGAATCTCATCGATCTCCTTCTTCATCCCTGTCCTAACTGCCTCGGGGATTCGGTAAGGAGCCTGGCGTAAAGGAGCTTGTCCCGGGGTATCTACCTGGTGAGTGGTTAAGGTAGTGTACCCTGGCTTCTGGGAGAAGGTGGGGCTTTTGGACTGCAGGAGTTGATTAAGCTGCTCCCTTTCAGTGGGGCTAAGTCGGTCCCCTATCTTGACCTGAGCTACTATATCTGCGTGGGGACTCTTTTCTAACAGATCTGGAATGGGTAGACTGTCGGGGTCTTCCTGAGGGGGACAGCATACGGCCGTCACGTTCTCCGGCCGCTCAAGATATTCCTTGAGCATGTTCACATGGAATGTCTTTCTAAGATTGCTGTCATGGCAGCTAGCTATTACGTAAGTGGTGTTCCCTTTTCTCCACTATCTGGTAGGGGCCCTGCCAGGACGCCTGCAATTTGTCTGTCTTAACTGGCTTAAGCACTAACACCTTTTGCCCTATGGTAAAGATTCTCTTTCGGGCCCCCCGATCGTACCATACCTTCTGTCTTCTCTGGGCCGATTGGAGGTTAGCCTGCACTGATTTGGCTAATTGCTCCATTCGGTCCCTGAGTTCCAGCACGTACGACACAATGGGGACACCGTCAGTCTCCATCTCTCCTTCCCAGCGCTCCCGGATCAGGTTTAGGGGTCCCCGTACCTTTCTTCCGTAGAGCAACTCGAAGGGAGAGAACCCGGTCGTTTCCTGGGGCACCTCCGATAAGCAAATTTGAGGTCGGCAGAAAACGCTCCCAGTCTCGGTATTCCTGAGTAAACGTCTTGAGCATTTTTTTGAGGGTCCCATTGAACCTCTCACAAAGTCCGTTCGTCTGGGGGTGGTATGGAGAGCTCAGGAGGGACTTAATTTTGCAAACCTGCCAGAGTTGCTGAGTCAATTCGGCAGTAAATTGGGTGCCTCGGTCGGACAGGATTTCTTTCGGAAATCCTACCCGGGAGAACACCTGCACCAGCGCATTCGCTACCGTATCCGCTTGGATGTTGGATAGGGCGACAGCTTCCGGGTACCTGGTAGCGTAGTCCACTACGGTAAGAATGTAGCGTACCGGAGGGACTAGGGGTAGCCAGCGGTCCCACTAGGTCAATAGCAACCCTGCTGAAGGGTTCCTCCACAATGGGCATATTTACTAGATGAGCTTTAGGGTGATCGCCTCTCCTCCCTACTCGTTGACACACATCGCAGGTATTACAATAAGTCCTAACATCAGCGTGTACCCCTGGCCAAAAGAACGTGTGAGTAATGCGGTGTAGTGTGCGGGTTACAGCTAGGTGGCCTTACAAGGGAATGTCGTGTCCTATCTTGAGTATTTCTCGACGGTATTTGTGGGGCACTACCAGCTGTCGCCTATGCTGCCCCCTTTTCTCCGTCAAGCGATATAGCTTTCCTATTTCCCATAAAAATGTTTCGTTATCTGACCCGCTCCCTCCGGTCTCTGCTCATTCCCGGTACTTTTGTAATGTCGGGTCAGTCTTAGACTCTGTCTCGAAAGCATCTGGGGTGTCCCAGGGTATAGGACCTAACGGGTCAGTCAAGGTCGGGGTAGGTCTTACCTGTGTCTCCCGCACTGGTGAGAGTTCTCGCTCCGTTCGGGCTTTGGCTCGGGTAGTCACTGGGTTCGCCTCGTTGTTGTATACTGGAGCATAGGCAGAAGTCATGGGGCCCAAATCATTGCCCAGTAGTACTTTGGCAGGTAAATTATCCATTATGCCCAAGTTCACGGCACCCTTTCCCGATCCCCAATCAAGATGTACTTTAGCGGTCAGAATTTTGTACACATCCCCCCCCGCCACTCTAACGGCCACAATCTGCCCTGATCGCTTGTGCTCCGGCACCAAATGGCTCTGGACCAGTGTAATGGTAGCCCCCGTGTCTCTTAACCCCTCGGTAGATTGCCCCTCGAGCCATACCTTCTGCCGATGGTGCTGGCGGTTATCCGAAGCAGCATATACAGGATCTGCTTCGTGAAGTGGTCCCAAATATTCCTCCATAGGGGCCTCTTGGTTAACACAGAGCGCCCGGGCAGGACGAGATGACCCAGAGGGGTAATTATAATTCCGGGGGGTCTGGTGTGCATTAAGGGGGCAGCTAGCCATGAGGTGCCCTGGTTGCTTGCATCGGTAGCAGGTCGGTCTGGGACGATCAGAGTTGTTATTCGGTGGTCCTGAGTACCGTACGGGCCCAGCGGGTACCGGGGCTCGGAATTCGGTACGTGGCGACGTATGGTAAACATCTTTGTGTTCGACCCGTGCTGGGGTTCGGTAGTTCGTGGGTTCGTGTAGACGGGAGTCGTAATGTTCATCGGCCAATTTGGCTGCTTCTTCTAAGGTAGAAGGTCGTCTGTCTCGCAGCCATTCCTTCCCCTGCTGCTCCATGCCGTTATAAAAATGTTCTAAGAGAAATAATTGTAAAATTTCCTCACCAGTCACAGCTTTACTTCCGCTCATCCAGTGATTTGCCGCTCTCCGCATTCGGTGCGCCCATTCCATATGTGTATCGTTAGGCTTCTTTTTCGTGCCACGAAATTGTCGGCGATACGTGTCAGGAGTTACAGCGTACCGCCGCAACAGTGTCTCTTTGACCAGCGCATACTGTGTCACTTCCTCAGCGCCCAGAGTCCGAAATGCTTCCAGGGCTCGCCCGGATAGTTTCCCAGACAATATCGTGGGCCACTCTCTGTTGGGAATCTGGTGCAGGGCACATTGCCTTTCGAAGTCCGCCAAATATTCATCGATTCCTGTCTCGCTCTCTAGGAAGGGTCTAAAAGCCGCATAGGGTATCTTTGGCCTCCCGGCGTTTTCGACAGGAACGATTACCTGCGGTGCTTCGGCATTGCGGTGTGCGGTCACTAGGCTGAGTTCGTGGGCTCGAGCCTTCCGTATATCATCGTCTGCTTCTGCCATCAACTGCTGCACCAGTTCCATAGGTGGGTTCGGCCCGTATAGCGAGAGCCTCTCCCGAACAATCCTGGTCTTTTCGTCACTACTCGTGGTTGGGGTTTCTGCCATCGTAAAGCCCTGATCCAATTCGGTTAATTCTGCGATCAGTTCCCTTCTCGGACGGTTGCTGGCGTTCCCCCCTCTGCTTTCGAGTAAATCCTTCAGGGTCGCACGTTTCAATTTTTCGTAAGCGCTCTCCATCCGTTCAGTACCTCTCCTAGGAAATCCAGGACAATCCCACCGCTGCCACCAAATGTTACGGTTACTCCCAGGCTAGCTGGAAGCTGGACCGCTTGGATAGTCTGGATCTCTGTTTAGGGAGAGAGAGAGGAGCCGCTTCGTCTCGATATCCAGAAGGATCCTGTAAATGTAGAACAATCCCACTAGCTATTTTACAGCTAGGATAATCTTTCCCCCCACAAAACGAGGCGAGGCTGCGATTTGAAGGTCAAACTAGGACTGACTGTCCTGGGGCATACAGCCTCTTTTATTTACAATCCACACACATAGTACTGCCCACAGGGGTTTGAAATACAACCAATCAATCCGTACAATAAACACAGACACTCCCACACAAAATCCTCCTCTTTGCCTGTGATAAGATTACTGAATACAATGGCGAATATAATTATCAGAGGCAGAGAAATACAGTTTTATAAAACATATCACAGGAACCCCAAAACATGCAATAACCCCATAAAAAGTATATCCTCGGAACCGGGGGATCTGGGTGAACCACATATCCAAAATTCACCCAGATCCGTTCAGTAGTTTGGAAGATACAGTTTTATGCCAGTTACACCAAAAATATACAAGTTATACAGAAAATAGTCACTAATAAATGTGTCCCTTGTTTGGTAGTTTCAAACTACTGAATGATGTCTCTGTGCACCAAATACCGGCGATATGGCACCGTGTAGAAAAGTCCAAACAGTGTATGTGAGTTAAAATGGCCGCCATCCATTGTTCTCACCATGTGCTTCATCCATTCAGACTAAAAGGGTAAATGCCAGTTTTGTAACAAGCCCAGTCCAGACTGTTAGGAGGAGGAAGAGTCTGTGTGCAGCAGAGGCCTGGGAAGGCTCTGTACAAGTGGGCTCAGCCGAGCTGGCTGAGGGGCCATGGGGCTAGGTGTTAGCCTGAACTTTGGGGGACTCCGCGAGGTCTTGGAATCGACAGTTGCTAGGCCAGAGTCAGGAGGACTTCTGGGCCACAATCCCCCAAAAGGTACTGGACTTTGTTACAGCCTGGAAGTGCTGGATTGTTAGGCTGGGAAAAGCCGCATGTTCTTCCCATGTGTGAACGGGGCTTTCAGTGAGGTAGGGAGTCCTCATATTTAGTTAGAGCCCAGCTGGGCAGGTGTTTTATTTGTATTGTTTGTTTTAGTTTGCTGATGTGCCAAATAAAAGCAATGTTTGGCCCCTAACCCTGTGGTCGATGAAGATCATTGTTAGAATGACCCCCGAATAAGAGGCGATCCCTTACATATGGTGGAGAATGCAGGCAATAATAACAGCAGGTTGCTAGGGGCAACGACCTGACGGAAAAGAGCAGGTGCTGCTGAATGTTGCCAAGGAATTGCTGTGTTGCTGTGCAGTGATTTAAAGGTCCGGAAGCCTGCTTGTTCGCTGGAGCAGGTGCTGCTGGAAAACTGCTGGCTAATCTGGACTTTTTTTTTCTGAGCTGCAAGCTGTGCAGGGATTTAAAGGGCACAGTAAAAGAAACTGACCTGTCAAAATGGCTGCCAAATGGTGGAGCACGTGGGAAAAGTCCTGTGAGATGGTGATCGGGGGGATCCCGCTGGGGGTTATACTAGACTCCCGCCAACAAGTGTCTTATGTTCT
This sequence comes from Bufo bufo, assembly GCF_905171765.1. Lineage (NCBI taxonomy): Eukaryota > Metazoa > Chordata > Amphibia > Anura > Bufonidae > Bufo > Bufo bufo. The sequence continues at coordinate 575,355,654 of NC_053390.1, forward strand.
GAGCGAAATTCTGGACTTTGTGACAAGAGGACCAGAGACAACAACTAAGGTGTCACTTACCTTTATAACAGACTATGGCCCTGTGCAATGGGAGCTCTTAAAATGTGAGACCCTGGAAGTGGAGTTCGTGCTCGGCAAAGACTTCCCATTATTTTGGCAGCTGTGGAGCGGAGAAAATGCTACAAATTGTGTACCTGGAGAATCCGATGAACAGCAGATATGTGCCGTTGCCAAGGGCAACCGTCGGGAAGACAAAGAGGTGGAGAGCGGTGCAGTTTTTAGGAGTGCATATCTACCCTGTGACTGTGTCCGGAGTCCTAGAGAAGAAGTGCAGAGGTCCAGTAAAGCTGTTGCTAGGAGCAACCACAACCTTGAGGAGTCCGCGGGAGAGAATGTCACTGCTTTACCGGAATGGTTGATTACAAGGGGTAAGATCGTTCCAGCAATTACTTGTACAGCTGACAAAGTGGCAGTGAGCTCAGCTCTGGAGGGTGGGCATGTTAATGACCCGTGCCCCGATACCTCAGAAGCCGTGAACTGGGGTGTGAGCCGGCGGCAGTTTCTACCTGCCGAGCCGGGAGGTGTTGAGACACCGGGAACAGAGACTGCTAAACAAATGTGTGACATTATGGTAAAGGGGAGTCCAGTCCAAGTGTTGCCGAAAGCCAGGTGAGCCTGGTACATGCCAGCTTGGTAGCTGGGGACTATGTGAGGAAGCTGCACAATGGTTTAAGTGATATGACCATTGAAAACAATGGTGCCAAGTTTGCGGATAGGCATAATTGCAATGTGAATACTAGTGAAAAATATCATGATAGTGGTGATGATGATGATGATGATGATGGTGATGATGGTGATGATCCTTTTCCTTTGCAGGCTGTGATTGGGGAAGGAGCTCCCCCTCTTGGTAAAAATGTATGCGGTATAAAAATGCTGATTGATCTTGAGAGCTCACAGCTGAGTAAACCCACTGTAGTAAATGTGCAGGAAACTGTGGCAATGTTGAGGGGTGTACCACACGTACCAGAGGTGGATGTGCAGTCTCCACAGGTTTCTATGATTAATAAAATGTCCCAGGTGGGGATTGACTCATGGGTGCCCCTAGAGGTCAGGGTTAATAATGACACGAGCAGTATAAGTGGTGTATGTGCCATGACAGTTAGCAACTCCGAGAGTGAGGCTACCATGTCAAGACCCAGCAAAACTAAAGTGGTTACTAGTAGCGACCAGATGACAGTTATATCTGACGAGACGAGAGTTCAGTCGGGTGACAGCCTAGTGTTTGAAGCTCATATCCAGACAGTTGTAGATGACCTGACAGGACAGTACAGCTACAAACTTGAAGATGTTTTCACTCGCTCTGCACAGTCCCTAGGTACACTAGAGATGGGGCTAGCGGTTCTCGCAGAGCAACTGCAGGAATCTCCAGAGGAGTCACAGAAAGAGATGAATGAACTGAAGGAACAAGAGTCACTAATAGAAGTGGAAATTCTCCAACTTCAAGAGGAACTTGCAGCTTCTGAGCGATCCAGTCTTCATGCAGAGCAGGAAAGACATGTGCTGGCTGATGAGGTTCTAAACAGTGCCTCAGATAAATCTGCTCTCTTGGAGGAGAAAAGACATTTGGAAGCCAGGATGGCTCAACTTGATCAAGAGTTGCGTGATCGGACGGTAGACCTGGACCACCAGAAACAAATTGTGTCTAAATTGGAGAAGAAACAGAAGATGTTGGACAAGCTCCTGGCTGAAGAGAAAATCACCTAAGCCAGATATGCCGAAGAACGTGACCAACCGGAGACTGATGCTCGAGAGAAGGCGACCAAGGCCCTCTGCTTGGCCAGAGCTCTTGAAGAAGTACGTGAGGAGCGAGATGAATTTGAGAGGCTGAACAGGCAACTCAGAGCAGAGATGGAAGATCTCATGAGCTCAAAAGATGACGTCGGGAAGAACATCTATGAGTTAGAGAAGTCTAAGTCTGCTATCGAGCAGCAGGTGGAAAAATGAGAAACCTGAAGAGGAGAGTCCTCTGAAGGATGTCAAGAGGTCTAAGCCAGAGCCTGTTAGGAGGCGGTCTGGAGATGGTGGCGCTGTAGTACTGCCCGAGGCAGAGAAGATGGAAGGTTGATGGGGCTGATGTGGATGCAGAGGCCAAGCGTCTCATGACAGTGTGTAACCAGGACCAGGTCGCAAAAGACGTCCCCTCCGCCTTCCAAGTAGCCAGCAGCTTGCTGGTGGAAGAAATATGAGGAGATGGACGACCAGTATGCAGTAACTGTCTACTACTGTGGGCTGGCTCTCCCGAATTCTTCCCAATTGGAGAACAGTATCCTGGGTGAGCCTCTGGAGAAAGAGGAGAAGGACTTAAAAGTGCAAGTATAAGATGCCGGGTCCAAGGAACAAAGGCTGAAGAAGTTAAGGCCGAGGTGTTGGGGACGTGAAGTCCTCAGGTGCTGCAGAAACCGAAGGAGTGGCTACTGATGTGGAAAAAGCCACTAAAGAAGCAGAGGTCTCTGAAACTGCTGCCAAAGTGGGGGAAACCACAGCTGGGAGATGGAAGATGTCGCACCTGAGGGCACATTTAAATAAAGCGTGCAGGACAAGCCTGCTCTGCTGAAGGAGAATCATGAACTGGAACCGTTCAGTCAAGAGTTGCAGCAGTCCAAGAAAGGACATGAGCAGCATGTACAGAAGCCCGAGAATCAAAAAAGAGAGCTTGCCGATCATATAAAAACATCTTCTGAGAAAAGTTCAGAGGCCGAAGGCCAAATCTGGAAGAGAAAAAGAAAGAAAAGAGAGAGGCCACGGGTGCGAAGGCGTAACATCCCGCTCGTGAAAGAGAGTACCTGCTCAGGAGATGGGGAAGAAAGTCTCATAAATATGATCTACTCCATAATAAACTCGTTGTTCGTGATAAACCAAGTGCTGTTGGTGTCTCTGGGTCTGGCAGAACAAAGGGAAGACTGTAGGCCAGGTAAATGCCCTCTCACAAGCATCTGGGTTTGGTGCTAGTTGTTCACCCTTATGGAGTTGCTTTTCCCCCTTTCTCTGTGTTTTCTAGGTTTGTCCGACAGCAAGCGAAAATCCGAAGTGATCCCAGTTTCACCTTCAGCACCGGCGGCAATCAATCACAGAGACCTGAGAGACCTCACAGACCTCACGGTAGGACCTCCATATCCACACACAAAACAGCTGTACCTTCAGAAGTCACAGACTACCAAAACACCCACAAGGTACACACCATAGAAAACCCTGATAGACATTGCCCAATACACAAAAAAACACATCCACTAAGAAATGCAAAGGCTTTAGAAGCAAACCCATTGCAGAGCGGATGTCCTTCCTTAAACATAACGGCATCTGTTTCAAGTGCTGCGGATCTACTTATCACATTGCCAAAGACTGCAAAATACCATTAGAATGTACAGAATGTGGCAGTAAGAGACATATTGCAGCTTTGCACCCTGGCCCTGCTCCTGCCCCACTAGAGACTGTAGAACCCAAGAAAGATCAGGGCTGGGAGCAACAAGAGACCCCACTCTCCTCTGTAATGTCTAATTGCACTGAAGTATGTGGACAAGGCAAGAGTGCACGATCATGCTCTAAAATCTGTTTAGTGACTGTGTATCCCACTGGCAAGAGAGAAAGGGAAGTGAAAATGTATGCAGTGCTAGATGAACAGAGCAACAGATCCCTTGCAAAGTCAGATTTCTTTGATATCTTTAACCCCTTAGCGCAGAACGCCGTGCATGTACGGCGGGGAAAACTGTGCCAGAACGCAGAACGCCGTACATGCACAGCGTTCATTTAAATGCTCCCCTGCCAAGATCGCGCACCTGATGCGCATATTACCGTGCTGTATCGGGGACCAAACATCTCCCCCTTGACTGCCAGGGACCGATCAGCAGTGGTCCTGGCCGCAGATCACCGCCGCAGATCCCGTTCATTCAAAAGAGCGATCTCACGCGTGTGCGCATGCGCGCACACATCTCCTCCTCTTCTGGCACCCGGCTGTCGCTGAAATGAGAGGATCGGAGATGAGAAATAGCTGTCTGAACATAATTCATTGTGATTGGTCCACAGTCAGGACCAATCACAATGAGTTATGTACAGGACGCTATCTCTCACCTTCGATCCTGTCATTTCAGTCAGAGAAGTTGGAGGCAGTGCAGTTAGACCTGTGATAAAACACACACACACCAAAAGTGCCCCTCATCTGTCCCCTGTGATCCTCATCACCCCTCATTTGTCTCCTGTGCCCTTCATCACCCCACTTATTAGTCCCCTGTGACCCTGTGCCTGTGTGCTGTCTGCCAATAGTGACAGTACATCAGCACCCCAGTCCCTGTCATCCATACCTGTTTTTGGCAAATCATTAGGGTTTGTTAGGGAGTTATTAGGGTTAGAGCTCTTGTTTTAGGGTAAGTTAGACGTTTAAATCACAGAAAAAATGCACCAAACGGATATGCCACTGACTATACTGGCTAGTCATAAATGCAGATATTAAAAGCTGAGACTTTCGCCAATATATTCCTGTCAGGAAAATATCGGAGCCCATCATTGCACCACGTCACGGTCACTCAGCATGGCAAAGGGTCCTACCACTACGCTACCTATGGTGTGAACACGGTCTGAAGGCGATGTAATCCAGCTCGCAGCCAGGCTTCCACACAAACGCCTAGCAGGACAACTAGTGCAATGTGAACAAAGCCAAGACTGCAAGCCACGCCCATATCAGACCCTGTGATGGAGGTCACCAGGTGCAAAAGAGTGTTTGAATGCCAGGTAACGGCACATACACTACATATAGAACAAGACAAAAACACAGAAATATAGTGGCAATACTGGAGGAGCGGCTCAACCCCTAACACTGTAGCGTGTTTTACATTGGGGGAGCAGCCCCACCACATGTGGACCGCAGCAAACGACTATCCCCAGCAAAAAATGCATACGGTGGAGGATGTCGGCGCGGTCCACATGCACCACAAGAGCATCCTACACAAAACGGAGCATTGTGCGGATGTAAATACAATCATATAAATCACAGAAAAAATGCACCAAACGGATATGCCACTGACTATACTGGCTAGTCATAAATGCAGATATTAAAAGCTGAGACTTTCGCCAATATATTCCTGTCAGGAAAATATCGGAGCCCATCATTGCACCACGTCACGGTCACTCAGCATGGCAAAGGGTCCTACCACTACGCTACCTATGGTGTGAACACGGTCTGAAGGCGATGTAATCCAGCTCGCAGCCAGGCTTCCACACAAACGCCTAGCAGGACAACTAGTGCAATGTGAACAAAGCCAAGACTGCAAGCCACGCCCATATCAGACCCTGTGATGGAGGTCACCAGGTGCAAAAGAGTGTTTGAATGCCAGGTAACGGCACATACACTACATATAGAACAAGACAAAAACACAGAAATATAGTGGCAATACTGGAGGAGCGGCTCAACCCCTAACACTGTAGCGTGTTTTACATTGGGGGAGCAGCCCCACCGCATGCTGGGGATAGTCGATTGCTGCGGTCCACATGTGGTGGGGCTGCTCCCCCAATGTAAAACACGCTACAGTGTTAGCGGTTGAGCCGCTCCTCCAGTATTGCCACTATATTTCTGTGTTTTTGTTAAGTTAGACGTTTATTGAAATAAAAAAAATAAAAAAAATAAAAATATATATAATAATAATAAAAAAATAATAAAAAAATAATAAAAAAATATTGGGGACGTCCGTACTTGTCCCCGATTATAAATACTCTGTTTCAAACCCCCTCATACCTCCGAACCTCTATCTTCTACCAGTGATATAAAGCTCCACAATTTTATTTTTCCATTTTTTTCTGAATATATATATATATACATTTTACAAAATGTCTCAACGGGTGTACAGTGCTGAGGAGGCTTATGAGATACTTGCCTCAGAGTCTGACGCTGACAGTGGAGAAGAAGAATCTTTTCTTGTGTATAGCTCTTCATCTGATTCCTCAGTTGACGAACCCTCTCACAGACGCAGTAGAGTTAGCAGCGCATCAGCTTCTACAAATGACCCCAGCTGGACTTCTGCTACTAACTTTGTACCTCAGTTGCCGGACTTTACGGCCACTACAGGCATTCATGTGAACACTGCAGGTTTCACGGAAGCTGATTTTTTCCACCTTTTTTTTTCTGATGAATTGATAGACATGATAGTGGAGCAAATTAATATTTATGCCAATCAATTTTTAGCCGCCCACCCCCCCCAACTCATACTATGCAAGACCCCTTCAGTGGACTCCCACGACCCCTTTGGAGATGAAAAAATTTTGGGGTCTAATACTTAATATGGGGATAATTAAAAAACCATCACTACGGTCATATTGGAGTAATGACCTTCTACATCACACACCACTATACCGCACCATTATGTCCAGGACCCGATTCGAAAGTCTCCTGAAATTTCTACATTATAACAATAATGCAGATTGTCCACCCCCTAATGATCCTGGATACGATCGTTTATACAAAATTCGGCCCATTATAGATCATTATAATCTCAAGTTTGCCCAGGTCTACACCCCCCAAAAGCATCTGTCCATTGATGAATCCCTTGTGCACTTCAAGGGCAGACTGCATTTTCGCCAATACCTGCCCAACAAACGGGCCAGATATGGCATCAAACTCTACAAACTATGTGAAAGCCAAAGTGGCTATACACATAAATTTAGAGTTTACGAGGGAAAAGATTCAAAAATTGAACCCCCAGAGTGCCCACCTCTCCTTGGAATAGCAGGAAAAATAGTATGGGACTTGATTCACCCCCTGCTAGGTCAAGGGTACAACTTGTACCTTGACAACTTCTACACAAGTGTCCCACTACTGAAATGCCTGTTTTCCAGAGACACTGTTGCATGCGGTACTATCAGACGAAACCAAAAACATCTGCCTAAAAATTTTATAGACCAAAGGATAAGAGTGAGGGAAAGCAGGGCAGTTTGCAATGATAACATGATGCTTGTTAAGTACAAAGACAAGCGTGACGTCTTTGTACTTACTACCATACATGCCGACAGATCAACCCCTGTTCCAGTACGTGGATCCACAGAATCAGTCCCCAAACCTGTGTGCATCCAGGACTATAATAAGTTTATGGGAGGGGTGGATCTGTCAGACCAGGTACTGCAACCATACAGTGCCCTCCGCAAAACTCGGGCATGGTATAAAAAATTGGCATTGCACCTGATGCAAATTGCCCTCTATAATGCTTTTGTAATTTACAGAAGTGCAGGAAACAGAGGAAAATTCCTGCACTTTCAAGAAAAAGTAATAAAGAACTTTTTATTTGGGGAACAGGAAGGGGAAGGGAGCAGGGCCACAGGAAGTGAGAGCAGAATAATACGAGAACAGCATTTCCCTGGGGTAGTTCCCCCCACAGAGACACAGAGAAGGCCACAAAAAAGGTGTCGGGTATGCTCCAGAAATGGAATCAGGAAAGACACAATTCATCATTGTGAGACGTGCCCCTCAAAGCCAGGTCTTTGCATAAAAGATTGCTTTAGAATCTACCACACCTCTGTTGACTTTTAACTAAACCCCCTTTGATCATTTTATAAAACACCCCCTTGAAACTGTATGCTGGTAAAAATTCTAATTTCCCGTTTCTCCACATTTCAATTGGCATTCTAATAAAACCCATAACAAAGCTAAAAATTCTCATTACACCCCTAGATGAATACCTTGATGGGTGTTGTTTTATTCTACCATACAGCAGTTTACGGCCACGTATGGGGTGTTTCTGTAAACGGCAGAGTCAGGGAAATAAAGATACAGTCTTGTTTGGCTGTTAACCCTTGCTTTGTTAGTGGACAAAATGGGTTAAAATTGAAAATTAGGCAAAAAAAAGAAATTCTCAAATTTCATCTCCATTTGCCAATAACTCTTGTGCAACACCTAAAGGGTTAAAGACGTATGTAAAATCAGTTTTGAATAATACCTTGAGGGGTGTAGTTTCTTAGATGGGGTCACTTTTATGGAGTTTCTACTCCAGGGGTGCATCAGGGGGGCTTCAAATGGGACATGGTGTAAAAAAAACAGTCCAGCAAAATTAGCCCTCCAAAAACCAAACGGCGCAACTTTCACTCTACGCCCCGCTGTGTGGCCGTACAGTAGTTTACGGCCACATATTGGGTATTTCTGTAAACGGCAGAGTCAGGGCAATAAAGATACAGTCTTGTTTGTCTGTTAACCCTTACTTTGTTAGTGTAAAAAATGGGTTAAAATGAAAAATTAGACAAAAAAATGAAATTCTCAAATTTCCTCCCCATTTGCCAATAACTCTTGTGCAACACCTAAAGGGTTAACGACGTATGTAAAATCAGTTTTGAATAACTTGAGGGGTGTAGTTTCTTAGATGGGGTCACTTTTATGGAGTTTCTACTCCAGGCGTGCATCAGGGGGGCTTCAAATGGGACATGGTGTCAAAAAAACAGTCCAGCAAAATTAGCCCTCCAAAAACCAAACGGCGCACCTTTCACTCTACGCCCTGCCGTGTGCCCGTACAGTAGTTTACGGCCACATATGGGGTGTTTCTGTGAACAGCAGAGTCAGGGCAATAAAGATACAGTCTTGTTTGGCTGTTAACCCTTGCTTTGTTAGTGGAAAAAATGGGTTAAAATTGAAAATTAGGCAAAAAAATGAAATTCTCAAATTTCATCTTCATTTTCCAATAACTCTTGTGCAACACCTAAAGGGTTAAAGACGTATGTAAAATCAGTTTTAAATACCTTGAGGGGTGTATTTTCTTAGATGGGGTAACTTTTAGGGAGTTTCTACTCTAGGGGTGCATCAGGGGGCTTCAAATGGGACATGGTGTAAATAAACCAGTCCATAAAAATCAGCCTTCCAAAAACCAAACGGCGCACCTTTCACTCTACGCCCCGCTGTGTGGCCGTACAGTAGTTTACGGCCACATATTGGGTGTTTCTGTAAACGGCAGAGTCAGGGCAATAAAGATACAGTCTTGTTTGGCTGTTAACCCTTGCTTTGTTAGTAGAAAAAATGGGTTAAAATGAAAAATTAGACAAAAAAATGAAATTCTCAAATTTCCTCCCCATTTGCCAATAACTCTTGTGCAACACCTAAAGGGTTAACAATGTATGCAAAATCAGTTTTGAATACCTTGAGGGGTGTAGTTTCTTAGATGGGGTCATTTTTGGGTGGTTTCTATTATGTAAGCCTCGCAAATCGACTTCAGACCTGAACTGGTCCATAAAAATTGAGTTTTTGTAAATTTCAGAAAAATTTCAAGATTTGCTTCTAAACTTCTAAGCCTTATAACATCCCCAAAAAATAAAATATCATTCCCAAAATAATTCAAACATGAAGTAGACATATGGGGAATGTAAAGTCATCACAATTTTTTGGGGTATTACTATGTATTACAGAAGTAGGGAAACTGAAACTTTGAAATTTGCAAATTTTTCCAAATTTTTGGTAAATTAGGTATTTTTTTGTGCAAAAAAAAAAAAAATTTTTTTGACTTCATTTTACCACTGTCATAAAAGTACAATATGTGACGAAAAAACAATCTCAGAATGGCCTGGATAAGTCAAAGCGTTTTAAAGTTATTAGCACTTAAAGTGACACTGGTCAGATTTCCAAAAAATGGCATGGTCCTTAAGGTGAAAATGAGCCCGGTCCTTAAGGGGTTAAAGGGAACCTGTCACCTGGATTTTGGGTATAGAGCTGAGGACATGGGTTGCTACAAACCGGATTCCAAAAAAGTTGGGACACTAAACAAATTGTGAATAAAAACTGAATGCAATGATGTGGAGATGGCAAATGTCAATATTTTATTTGTAATAGAACGTAGATGACAGATCAAACGTTTAATCCGAGTAAATGTATCATTTTAAAGGAAAAATAAGTTAATTCCAATTTTCACGGTGTCAACAAATCCCAAAAAAGTTGGGACAAGTAGCAATAAGAGGCTGGAAAAAGTAAATTTGAGCATAACGAAGAGCTGGAAGACCAATTAACACTAATTAGGTCAATTGGCAACATGATTGGGTATAAAAAGAGCTTCTCAGAGTGGCAGTGTCTCTCAGAAGCCAAGATGGGTAGAGGATTACCAATTCCCACAATGTTGCGCAGAAAGATAGTGGAGCAATATCAGAAAGGTGTTACCCAGCGAAAAATTGCAAAGACTTTGCATCTATCATCATCAACTGTGCAAAACATAATCCGAAGATTCAGAGAATCTGGAACAATCTCTGTGCGTATATCACGGTCGGCGTGGCTATCACATACGTGACACAGAGGGAGGGAACGAGGAAGGCCCTGCCCAAGTGAGAGGGAAGATGGTGACCCCTGACTCACCTGGCGGCTGGCACCTGGCTGCCCTGACGTCCCTAGACGGGTTAATATCACGGTCGGCGTGGCTATCACATACGTGACACAGAGGGAGGGAACGAGGAAGGCCCTGCCCAAGTGAGAGGGAAGATGGTGACCCCTGACTCACCTGGCGGCTGGCACCTGGCTGCCCTGACGTCCCTAGACGGGTTCCTCACCCGTACGCCGATCACGTGCCTAAAGCCCTGGCTTTCCCTGAGCTGAGCCCTAGGTAGTGAACAGGGCGATGGGAACACTAGTCCGCACCACTAACTCTAAGGGAAAACACCAAGGGTAGGACAGACAACACAGACTCAACATATATTCCCAGGTGGGCGACATCAGGAGACAACAATAAGCCAAACAGGGATCCGGAGGGTAGCACACAGGAACGACAACCAGGTTTAACCACTCCAGTGGGTCAGTATAGATGTCCAGGCAGGAAGCTCTATAACTGGCAACTAGAGAAGTGTGAGGGGAGAATATAAGGAGGTAGGGAGTGGCAGACAAGAAACAGCTGAGGAGGAGAAGCTACGGATCCCTGAGAGAGACAAAAAGGATAGCAAGGCAAATACAGAAAACAATCATAAAGAAACACCGTGATCTTTAGATATAGAGCGCGCAGCCACCCGCTGCGACTTCCTGACCCCGGGTATAACGGAGTCAGACGTGGCTCTTGATACCCTCGTGACAGTACCCCCCCTTTCACGAGGGGCCTCCGGACACTCAGGACCAGGTCTCTCCGGATGAGAGGCATGGAAAGTCTGAATTAACCTGTTGGCGTTTACCTCTGACGCTGGAACCCACATTCTTTCCTCGGGACCGTAACCCCTCCAATGCACCAGATACTGAAGAGAGCGGCGGACCCGACGAGAATCAACAATTCTGGCTATTTGAAACTCCAGATTACCATCCACAATAACCGGAGGAGGTGGCAGCGGCGATGGTTCTAGAGGTGGAACATACTTCTTGAGTAATGATTTATGGAAGACGTTATGGATCTTAAAAGTCTGAGATAGCTCCAGGCGAAAAGCCACAGGGTTAATGACGGCTACTATTTTATAAGGACCAATGAACCTAGGACCCAGTTTCCAAGAAGGAACCTTCAACTTAATATTCCTAGTAGACAACCACACATAGTCATTCACTCCTAGGTCCGGACCTGGCGACCGTTTCTTATCGGCCATGCATTTATATTTACCACTCATCTTTTTCAAGTTAACTTGCACCTTCTGCCATACCGATGAAAGAGATGAAGAAAACCTTTCCTCTTCGGGAACCCCAGAAGACCCCCCCTCTTTGAAAGTACAAAATTGGGGATGAAAACCGTATGCACCAAGGAATGGTGACTTGCCAGTGGACTCCTGATAATGATTATTTATGGCAAACTCAGCTAACGGGAAATATGATGACCACAACTCTTGGTTTTCAGACACAAAACACCTTAAATATGTTTCTAGGTTTTGGTTGGTACGCTCAGTCTGTCCATTCGACTGAGGATGGAAAGCTGAGGAAAATGACAAGTGAACCCCCAAACGGGAACAAAAAGCTTTCCAAAACTTAGAAATAAACTGGGTTCCCCGATCCGAAACCACATCGGAAGGGACCCCGTGAAGCTTCACGATTTCACTGATAAACACCTGAGCGAGAGTTTTAGCATTAGGAAGTGCGGGTAGCGCAATAAAGTGTACCATTTTGCTAAACCTGTCTACTACTACCAAGATAACTGTTTTACCCGCCGACAACGGTAAGTCAGTGATGAAATCCATTGACAGATGTGTCCATGGCCTATTGGGGATGAAAAGTGGCAATAAAGACCCTGCTGGACGTGTATGAGAGACTTTCGCGCGTGCACAAGTAGAACAAGTAGACACGAAATCCATTACATCCTGACGCAACCTTGGCCACCAAAAACGACGAGATAAAAGCTCCAAGGTTGCTTTACTACCCGGGTGTCCAGCAAGTGCCGAATTATGATGTTCTTTTAATAATTCAAGACGCAGGTTTAACGGTACAAACAATTTCTCTGAGGGGCAAGAGGCTGGGGCGTCCCCCTGAGCCTCTAACACCTTTCCCTCTAGAACAGAGTGTACAGCAGAGACAACCACTCCTCTTTGTAAAATAGGTACCGGATCACAAACATTACCCCCTCCAGGGAAACTACGAGATAATGCGTCTGCCTTGGTATTTTTTGCCCCAGGACGATAGGTGATTACAAAGTTAAATCTGGTAAAGAATAGCGACCACCTAGCTTGTCTAGGGGTGAGACGCTTAGCCGATTCTAGGTACAGAAGGTTCTTGTGATCCGTAATCACCGCGACGGGGTGGATTGCTCCCTTTAAGAAGTGACGCCACTCTTCAAGCGCCAGTTTAATCGCCAACAGCTCCCTATTTCCAATATCATAATTCTTCTCCGCAGAAGATAATTTTTTGGAAAAGAAAGCGCAAGGACGCCATTTGCCAGGAGACGGACCCTGAGACAATACAGCTCCCACTCCCACCTCTGACGCATCTACCTCGACAATAAAAGGCTGGGAGACATCAGGTTGAATTAGAACAGGTGCCGAGGTAAACCTCTTTTTTAGAGAGGAAAATGCATCTTTAGCGGCGTCAGACCATTTGGAAAAATCCGTCCCCTTCCTAGTCATGTCGGTAAGGGGTTTAACGATCACTGAATAATTTTTAATGAACTTTCTATAGAAATTAGCGAAACCCAAAAACCGTTGTAGGGCTTTAAGGTTCTCAGGAAGATCCCAATCTAAAATTGCCTGGACCTTCCCAGGATCCATGCGGAAACCTGAAGCAGATAATAGATATCCCAGGAACTGTAATTCCTGAACAGCGAAGACACATTTTTCAATTTTCGCATATAATTTATTCGTCCGTAGGACCTGCAGTACTTGCCTGACATGCACCTCATGTGTTTTCAGATCAGCCGAATAAATTAAGATATCATTTAGGTATATGACTACAAACCTGCCGATGAGATGACTAAAAATATCATTAACGAAATGTTGGAAGACAGCAGGGGCATTGGTCAGACCGAAACGCATAACTAGATTTTCATAATGCCCCTCAGGGGTGTTAAAAGCTGTCTTCCACTCATCCCCTTCCCTGATACGAATCAGATTGTAGGCCCCCCTAAGATCAAGTTTGGAGAACCACTTAGCACCCGCAATCTGATTAAAAAGGTCAGGAATGAGAGGAAGAGGGTATGGGTCACGGATGGTTATCTGGTTTAACTCACGGAAATCTAAGCAAGGACGCAGGCCCCCATCTTTCTTTTTAACAAAGAAAAACCCTGCAGCCACGGGTGAAGAAGAGGGTCTGATGTGTCCCTTAGCCAGACTCTCGGAGATATAATCTTTCATGGCTTGTCTCTCGGGACCCGAAAGATTATACAACCTGGACTTGGGTAATTTTGCCCCGGGAATCAGGTTAACCGGGCAATCATAAGGACGATGAGGTGGTAGTTTCTGACAACCCTTTTCAGAAAAAACGTCCTCAAAGTCCAAAATAAATGTAGGTAGGGAAGCTATGGAGGCGATTAAGCAATTGTTATTTAAGCAATGCTCACTCCACTCCAATATCTCCCTGGCCTGCCAATCCACCACTGGATTGTGCGCTACCAACCAGGGAACACCCAATACCACCGGAGAGGGAAGGCCCTCCAGAACGTAACATGAAAGACACTCATTATGGTGGTCCCCTACCCGAAGGTGTAAATTACGAACAATGTGGGTGAGGTTTCTCTGAGACAGAGGAGCAGAATCTATAGCGAATACGGGAATAGGTCTCTGCAGCGTACAGAGAGACAAACCCATAGTGCGGGCAAAATGGGCATCAATCAAGTTTACCCCTGCTCCACTGTCTAGAAAAACAGAAATAGACTCCGTCTTAACACCAAAAACAATGACCGCTGGTAACACAAATTGAGATGTTCGTATGGAGGAAACGTATACCCCCCGGCTGACATCCTCCGCACAGCCCGGGGTTAGTAGTTTTCCGACGGTCTTTTGTTTTTGAGAAAGGAGGGACAGACATTAATGAAATGACCCCTCCCCCCACAGAAAAAACAAGCCCCCCCCCTACGGCGAACCTCGGGAGGACGGACCTGACGAGAAGTTCCGCCTAGCTGCATAGGCTCATCTAAGTCAGTACAGGCTGACTGTTGCTTGGGAGAGGTAACCAATTGCTCCGGAATTTTCGATCTCTCCCTAAGACGTCTATCTATTCTGATAGAGAGGGACATAACAGCATCAAGGGAAAGGGGGGTCTCATACAGCGCCAGTACATCCTTAACCCTTTCAGATAACCCAGAGCAGAACTGACTCCTGAGAGCCGGGTCGTTCCACTGAGTATCCGTAGCCCACCTACGGAACTCTGAGCAATATTCCTCTGCTGACCGATCTCCCTGTAGGAGTCTCCGTAACTTCGACTCAGCCAGGGCGACTCGGTCAGGGTCATCATATATGAGACCCAAAGCCCCAAAAAATCCCTCCACTGACCGAAGAGCCTGAGAACCAGGGGGTAACGAGAACGCCCAGGATTGCGGATCCCCCTGAAGCAGGGAAATGACAATCCCTACCCGCTGTTCTTCATGACCTGAGGAGTAAGGGCGCAACTTAAAATATAATTTGCAGGCCTCACGGAACGTCGCAAATTTGGCCCTTCCCCCAGAAAATCTGTCGGGAAGAGCAACCTTGGGTTCAGTGACAACCTGGTTACCCATAGCAACCGCTGGGGGTGCGGTCTGCTGCATTTGCTGCTGTTGTTGGAGAACAGACGCCTTCAATCCTGCCACCTCCAAAGACAGGCTTTGAAGCTGTTCTGCCAAGGCATCAATAGGATCCATATTGGATTCTAAGTAGAGAGAGAGAAAAAAAAAACAACAAACAAAAAATGAATTTTTATTTTTTTTTTCTCAAAAAGTAAAGGCCAGTTATAATATCACGGTCGGCGTGGCTATCACATACGTGACACAGAGGGAGGGAACGAGGAAGGCCCTGCCCAAGTGAGAGGGAAGATGGTGACCCCTGACTCACCTGGCGGCTGGCACCTGGCTGCCCTGACGTCCCTAGACGGGTTAATATCACGGTCGGCGTGGCTATCACATACGTGACACAGAGGGAGGGAACGAGGAAGGCCCTGCCCAAGTGAGAGGGAAGATGGTGACCCCTGACTCACCTGGCGGCTGGCACCTGGCTGCCCTGACGTCCCTAGACGGGTTCCTCACCCGTACGCCGATCACGTGCCTAAAGCCCTGGCTTTCCCTGAGCTGAGCCCTAGGTAGTGAACAGGGCGATGGGAACACTAGTCCGCACCATTAACTCTAAGGGAAAACACCAAGGGGAGGACAGACAACACAGACTCAACATATATTCCCAGGTGGGCGACAACAGGAGACAACAATAAGCCAAACAGGGATCCGGAGGGTAGCACACAGGAACGACAACCAGGTTTAACCACTCCAGTGGGTCAGTATAGATGTCCAGGCAGGAAGCTCTATAACTGGCAACTAGAGAAGTGTGAGGGGAGAATATAAGGAGGTAGGGAGTGGCAGACAAGAAACAGCTGAGGAGGAGAAGCTACGGATCCCTGAGAGAGACAAAAAGGATAGCAAGGCAAACACAGAAAACAATCATAAAGAAACACCGTGATCTTTAAATATAGAGCGCGCAGCCACCCGCTGCTACTTCCTGACCCCGGGTATAACGGAGTCAGACGTGGCTCTTGATACCCTCGTGACAGCGTAAGGGTCAAGGCCGTAAAACCATACTGGATGCCCGTGATCTCCAGGCCCTTAAACGACACTGCACCACAAACAGGAATGCTACTGTAAAGGAAATCACAGAATGGGCTCAGGCAGGGGCGTACATAGAAATCACTGGGCCCCATAGCAAAAATCTGAATTGGGCCCCCTAACCCCGCCCACTACCCATCCCTGGCCCATCCCACCTTCTGTTATGGCTCCTCCCCTGCCACACCCCCATTTGCCAATAAAGAAATGTATACATACGTTCGTACGTATTCGTACTGACCCAGAGAATGAAGGGCACATGTCAGTTTTGCAGGAAAAAGGGAATGCTGTAGGAACAAAGCCCTGTGGTATCTGAGTCTATGGAACTCCTGTGGATATTCCATAAAAGTTTTATCTGCAGTCCTATGTAACATTACAAATAGCACAGTGATAACTCTCTGAGTACTGATAATGCAGTAGATGTCACCTGTAGTCCTATGTAACACCACAAATAACACAGTGATAGCTCTATGAATACAGATAACACAGTGATGGCTCTCTGATTACCGAAAGTGTAGTAGTGTTACCTGCAGTCCTATGTAAAACCACAGATAGCACTAGTGCTGATAATGTGGTAGTGTTACCTGCAGTCCTATGTAAAACCACAGATAACACTAGTGTAGACCATGTGGTAGTGTTACCTGTGTCCTTCGTGTGCATCCCTGTGCTTCTCCCACGGACTCAATGCTGGCGTCTCTGCCTCCTCTTCCATCTTCTTTATCTTGCCCGTACAGAACGTCCTGATGCAGCTGCGTCAAGACATAGGAACACTGTGGGCATGGTGATGGTGACACAAACACAGACACAGGGACAGACACACACATACATACAATAAATATGATCACATCACTGCTCCTGCCTGTCTGCTTTGGTAAAGCCGGGCAGAGTGGGCACAGGACAGTGGACACAGGGCGCGATATGTATGTGAGCACAGCTGAACGAATGCAGGGCAGGAGCCCGCATACACATCGCTCCTCCTGCCTGTGTCCACTGTGCTAAAGCCAGACTTAGGCTATCCCCCACATCTTAACCCCTTTGCTACCACCGCTATTTTGTCATCACTTCTCTTACCCCAAACGGTTGCAGTATGCCGCTGCCCAAACCCCTTTATTCCTTGCTGCTGATGCTGAGTGTGCACATAGCCACCTATTCCCCCCCCCCCACCAAAGGTGACTGATGTATTTGGGGGTATATGATTAGTGGCTATGTGCACACTCAGTATCAGTAGCAAGGAGTTAGAGGGGTTATCCAACCCCTAATGCCCCCCAAATGACTGGTACACTGTCCTCTATGAGCCTCCCCACCCTGAGTCCTCTACAAGCCCCTCTAACCCCTAACGCCCCCCAAAATGCTCAGGACAGTGTGCTTTCCTCCTACTCCTCCCCCCACTGGGCATTTGGGGTGGGGGCATTAGGGGTTGGGGGGGCTCATAGAGGACTCGGGGGGGGGGGGGAGGCTCATCGAGGACAGTGTGCTTTCCTCCTACTCCTCCCCCCCAGGCATTTTGGGGGACATTAGGGGTTGGGGGGCTCATAGAGGACCCGGGGGGGCTCATAGAGGACAGTGTGTTATCCTCCTATTCCCCCCCCCCCCCCCCCCGGGCATGTTGGGGGGACTCATAAAGGACTCAGGGGGGGAGGCTCATAAAGGACAGAGTAGGAGGAAAGCAGACTGTCCTCTATGAGACCCCCCTCCCTGTCCGGTCAGGAGCGGACCGCGGTACTTTAATCTGGGCTGGGGGCTGCACTCACTAGTGCCACTGCACTTGCTGTCGGCAGGGCAGATGACCAGTCTTCAGCCAGGCGGGCGGCGAGGAAGGATAATACGCTCCCTGTCCCTGAGTAGCTGCTCTGTGTGTAGTTTTCGGCGCCCGCTCCTGCTGCCTGTGCCATCCCAGCAATACACTGGCCAATCAGCAGCTGCCTCTTTGCACTGTCTTGCGCTGATTGGCCAGTGTGAAATACAGAACGCCTGCAGCCCGGAGTCCCGATCCTTCAGGTCAATGATTGGCCAGTAGCTCCGACGGGGGGGGGGGGGGGTTGGAGGCAGTTCGGAAGAACACACAAGAGCCGCTGCGCCGCATATTAAATCATTAACCAAGTGTGCAGAGCAAACGGAGGGGGCGGGGCCTTCTGTGCGCTCCGGGCCCCCCTGTGCCGCGGGCCCCATAGCAACGGCGTGGTCTGCCTATATTGGCGGTACGCCACTGGGCTCAGGAATACTTCCAGAAACCATTGTCAGTGAACACAATCCACTGTGCCATCCACCATTGCCAGCTGAAACTCTACAGTGCAAAGAAGAAGCCATTTCTAAGCAAGATCCACAAGCTCAGGCGTTTTGACTGGGCCAGGGATCATTTAAAAAGGAGTGTGGCAAAATGGAAGACTGTTCTGTGGTCAGACGAGTCACGATTCGAAGTTCTTTTTGGAGATCTGGGACGCCATGTCATCCGGACCAAAGAAGACAAGGACAACCCAAGTTGTTATCAACGCTCAGTTCAGAAGACTGCATCTCTGATGGTATGGGTTTGCATGAGTGCATGTGGCATGGGCAGCTTGCATGTCTAGAAAGGCACCATCAATGCAGAAAAATATATTCAGGTTCTAGAACAACATATGCTCCCATCCAGATGTCATCTCTTTCAGGGAAGACCCTGCATTTTTCAACAACATAATGCCAGACCACATTCTGCATCAATCACAACATCATGGCTGCGTAGGAGAAGGATCCGGGTACTGAAATGGCCAGTCTGCAGTCCAGATCTTTCACCTATAGAGAACATTTGGCGCATCATAAAGAGGAAGGTGCAACAAAGAAGGCCCAAGACGATTGAACAGTTAGAGGCCTGTATTAGACAAGAATGGGAGAGCATTCCTATTTCTAAACTTGAGAAACTGGTCTCCTCGGTCCCCAGACGTCTGTTGAGTGTTGTAAGAAGAAGGGGAGATGCCACACAGTAGTGAATATGGCCTTGTCCCAACTTTTTGGGGATTTGTTGACACCATGAAATTCTGATTCAACATATTTTTCCCTTAAAATGGTACATTTTCTCAGTTTAAACTTTTGTTCCGTGATTTATGTTCTATTCTGAATAAAATATTAGAAGTTGGCACCTCCACATCATTGCATTCAGTTTTTATTCACGATTTGTATAGTGTCCCAACTTTTTTGGAATCCGGTTTGTAGATCACCGCTAGCACATCTGCAATACCCAGTCCCCATAGCTCTGTGTGCTTTTATTGTGTAAAAAAACTAACGATTTGATACATATGCAAATTAACCTGAGATGAGTCAGAGCTTGAAAATATGACTCTTCTCTGGTCACACAAGTAAGATATGACTCTTTTATGTTAATTTGCATAAAAGGCGGGAAGTACAAAAATGCATAATACTTATTGAATTCGTCTGAAAATGAAATTAAAAGTGTAATTTATATGTTTAGGGTAACACAATGAACATTTAAAAATGCTCAGTGAGGGTAGCATAGTAGAGGTGACAGGTTCCCTTTAACCTTAAGGCAAGCGCAGTTCCATACACTCTAAGGACATTTGCGGGGACAATTGAAACCACAGGGAGAAGAGCTACTGACTTTACCATTGAATCCTTCAATAAGAAAGTGCAGTTCCCACTTCCTACCCTAATAGAGTGTGGCATGATATCTGACGACAAAACTGAGATTCCCTCTCCAGAAGTAGCCCATCACCACCCTCACCTCCACTCAATTGCTCACCTTATTCCAGCTGTTCAGCCAGATGTTTCTATCCTTCTACTTCTTGGGAGAGACACCCTTCAGGTATACAAGGTGCGCCAGCAAATCAATGGACCTTATGATGCCCACTATGCACAGAGATTAGACCTAGGGTGGGTAATTGTAGGAGAAGTTTGCCTGGGGACAGTGCACCAGCCTGACAACATCAACACTTTAAAGACGTCTGTGTTAACAAATAGACGCACATCACTTCTCAGTCCCTGTCACAACAGCTTTGTTGTCAAGGAAAGCTTTGGGAGATCAACACAACACTGTGACTCTTCTACACTATATGGTAAAGAAGAAGTCAATTCCAACATTGAGACAGACAATCTAGGGATAACAGTGTTCCAGAAAACTAAAGATGATGATAAACAGGCCCTCTCTATAGAGGATCAGATCTTCTTGCAAATTATGGATAGAGAGGCTTACCAAGATGACAATCACAGTTGGATGGCCCCTCTCCCCTTTCGCACACCCAGACGTGTTTTGCCTAGTAACAGGGAGCAAGCCATGAAGTGTTTGCATTCTCTCAGCAAAACACTGCAGAGAAACCCAGAAGTGAAAAGAGATTTCACTGAATTCATTAAAGGGATGCTAGAAAATGATCACACTGAAGTTGCAGGACCACTGCAAGAGTTATGGTCTTAGTTCGGGAACTGTCATCTGGGAAAAGTGAATGGGATGCATTGCTTCCACAAGAGAGACTAAGTGAGTGGGTTCAATGGACAGAATCCTTGCAAGCGTTAGAGCACCTAAAGATAGACAGATGCTATGTGCCCGTATCTCTATCATCAGCTTGCAGGAAAGAACTGTGCATCTTCTCATACGCATCCACCACAGCTATAGGTGCAGTAGCTTACTTGAAAGTAATTGATGCAGAAAATGTGTGTCATTTTGGATTTGTCATGGGAAAGTCCAAATTAAGCCCTAAACCAGCCCACACGATTCCTCGTTTAGAGTTGTGTGCTGCTGTACTTGCAGTCGAAATGTCTGAGCTAATCACAGATGAACTAGACACTGACTTTGATGCTGTGAAATTCTTCACTGATAGCAAGACTCTCCTAGGGTACGTTTGCCACACCACAAGGAGATTCTATCTGTATGTCTCCAACAGAGTGAAAAGAATCAGGCAGTGGCGTAGTGCCAATATAGGCAGACCACGCCGATGCTAGGGGCCCGCAGCGCAGGGGGGCCCAGAGCGCACAGAAGGCCCCGCCCCCTCCATTTATTTTAGCCAGGCAGTACTAGTACAAACACACACTGTGGGCGGTGCAGGCACAGCGTGGGCCCTCAGCACTTGCCTTTGATCGGCGCCCTCCCCTTGTATTAACCTGCTCATGCTGCCTCACTGCTTGAACTTGATTCTCCCGCCCGGCCAGCCTGCAGGTGTGTTCTAGTTTTCACAGACACTGGCCAATCAGCACAAGTCAGCAGCACAAAGAGGCAGCTGCTGATTGGCCAGTGTCATTACACATTCATTCTCTGAGTCTGTTTGACCTGAGCTGAGCCACGACTCGAGTGAAGTAGGCAGCCTGCACCCTGCACCCTGCATCGATCCCTTCCCAGCCCCAGACTGAAGGACTGCTTGCCCGCTCCTGACCGGACACAGGGCCGGCCTTAGGTGTTCAGGCGCCCTGTGCGAGCTAACCTTGTGGCGCCTTCCCCCCCCAAAAAAAAAAAAAACACTGCTTGTTGCTGGCATCATGGCAAAGGCTGGCTGACTATCCAACCAACTAGTTACCAGCCCACACACCCCAAAGGCCGGTGTAATGTTATACTACCCTACTTCGTGAGATTTCCCTACCCTCGTCACTTCTGGTCGCACCGGACATGACGTGAGGAGGTGTGCAGCGCCGCGCAGGCGCACAACGACAGGTTAGGGAAATTTCACAGCAGAGTACGCATGCGCCAGGAGCCTCGCCGGCGGTTAGGGTAGGGAAAAACTATGGGCCAATGCGCAGGCGCAGTGATCGGATGGATGTTCTCAGCTGAACACCGGCCAACACTGCGCATGCACCGGGAGCCTCACCAGCGGTTAGGGAAGGGAAAAATTACGTAGGGGCCAGTGCTCTTTCCCTACCCTAACCGCTGGTGAGGCTCCCAGCGCATGCGCAGTGTCGGCCGGTGTCCAGCTGAGAAAATTAGTTTCCAATGTAGTATTAATAACTAAACAATTAAATAATAAACATATTGCATTGTCTACTTACCACCAGGACAATAAGATGATCTGGACTCTGGCTGCAGTCTGGCTCTGGGGACTCCATTGTCACTCTCTTCTCCCCCCCCCCCCCCTCCCTCCCTTGTCACTCTCTCCCCCCCCTTCCCTTGTCACTCTCATTATTCCCCCCCCCCCCTCTCCCTTGTCACTCTCATTATTCCCCCCCCTCTCCCTTGTCACTCTCATTATTCCCCCCCCTCTCCCTTGTCACTCTCATTATTCCACCCCCCCTCCCTTGTCACTCTCATTATTTCCCCCCCCTCTCCCTTGTCACTCTCATTATTTCACCCCCCTCCCTTGTCACTCTCATTATCCCCCCTCTCCCTTGTCACTCTCATTATTCCACCCCCCCTCCCTTGTCACTCTCATTATTCCCCCCCCCTCTCCCTTGTCACTCTCATTATTTCCCCCCCTTGTCACTCTCATTATTTCCCCTCCCTCCCCCCTTGTCACTCTCATTATTCCCCCCATCCCCCCTTGTCACTCTCATTATCCCCCCCTTCCCCCCTTGTCACTCTCATTATCCCCCCCTTGTCACTCTCATTATTCCCCCCCCCCTCGTCACTCTCATTATTTCTTCCCCCCCTCCCCCCTTTTCACTCTCATTATTTCCTCCCCCCTCCCCCCTTGTCACTCTCATTCTACTCCCACCTCCACCTCTAGTGTAGCGTGGCCGAGCTCTGTTCGATCCGCGGTACAGGAGCATTTGTTTCCTGTACCCGGCTGGACTGACAGGAAGTGCACACTAAGTGAGCACTTCCTGTCAGTCCGGCCGGGTACAGGAAACAAAAGCTCCTGTACCGCGGATCGAACAGAGCTCGGCCACGCTACATTAACAGCACACAGCAGGCGCAGGCAGGATTCTTTAGAGCGGCAAGCGCTCAGCCTCAGCCGCTCAGGCGGCGCAGCATGAGGGGCGCCGCCGGCCGCCCGAACTTATGTAAGCAACTTTTTATTTTTATTTTTTTAAACCGCAACGGGCGCCGGGCGCCCCCTGCTAAATACAGGGGAGGGGGAGATGGAGGGGGCGGGGGAGAACACAAGTGCCGCCTCGCCTGCCGCATATTACATTGCGAGCTGTCGGCCGCCCGGCGCACCTGTTGCTATGGTGCCCTGTGCGGCCGCACAGCCCGCACACCCCAAAGGCCGGCCCTGACCGGACACGTTTGGTGCCGGTGTTTTTTTATATTGGGAAGGGTCCCCAGGGATAGATAGGTTAATGCAGGCTGCAGCATTGTCGGCACAGGCAGCAAGAGAACTCATAGGGAGGGGGGCCCATAAAGGACAGTCTGCTTTCCTCCTACTCTGTCCTGTTTGAGCCGCCCCCCCCCCCCTGAATCCTCTATGAGCCCCCCTAATGCCCCCATTACCCCAAAATGTCCAGGGGGGGAGGAGTAGGAGCAAAGCACACTGTCCTCTATGAGCCTCCCCCCCAGTCCTCTATGAGCCCCTCAACCCCTAATGCCCCCCAAAATGCCAGGGGGGAAAGGAGTAGAAGGAAAGCACACTGTCCTGAGCATTTTGGGGGGCATTAAGGGTTTGCGGGGCTCATAGAGGACAGTCTGCTTTCCTCCTACTCTGTCCTGTATGATCCTCCACCCCCATGAATCCTCTATGAGCCCCCCTTATGCCCCTATTATCCCAAAATGCCCAGGGGGGAGAGGAGTAGAAGGAAAGCACACTGTCCTGAGCATTTTGGGGGGCATTAAGGGTTTGGGGGGCTCATAGTGTACAGTGTGCTCTCCTACTCCTTCCCCCCCGGGCATTTTGGGGGGCATTAGGGATTCTTTAATGGGGGTGTGGCATGAGAGGAGCCAGGACAGGAGGTGGGATGGGCCAGGGGTGGGTAGTGGGCAGGGTTACGGGGCCCAATTCAGATGCTTGCTATGGGGCCCAGTGATTTCTATGTACGCCCCTGGAATCAGGCAATCTACACACCTAGATCAGTGGTTCTATGTATCTACAGAGCAAAACCCTGCAGATTATGCCACTAGGCCTACTCAAGCAGCATGCCTTCAGAACTCTATATGGTTCTCAGGCCCATCCTTTCTGTACCAACCATACTGTGAGCAGATAGACACTGCTAATGTCTATCCACTCATAGAGCCTGAAGCTGACCCTGAAATCAGATCTGAAATTACAAGCTTCAGCACCAGAGCTTCTGGAGCCACACTTCACTCACATTGCTTTGATAGATTCTCTTGCTGGAACATATTAGTTAAGACCCTAGCCAGTCTCATACATGTCGCTAAAACCTTCCGGAGGGAAACCAGCAGCAATCAGGTCAGAAGGTGGGAAGGTTTCTATGAACAAGTCAATCTAGAACAGTGGTTCTCAACCTTTCTAAAGCCGTGACCCCTTAATACAGTTCCTCATGTTGAGGTGACCCCCAACCATTACATTTTTTTCCTTGCTACGTCATAACTAATTTTGCTACTGTTATGAATTTAATGTAAATATCTGATATGCAGGATGTATTTTTATTGCTACAAATTGAACATAATTAAAGCAGAGTAATTAATCACAAAGACATCCACAGATCCCCCCCTAAACAGTGCCATCCACAGATCCCCCCTCCCCTAAACAGTGCCATCCACAGATCCCCCCTAAACAGTGCCATCCACAGATCCCCCTCCCCTAAACAGTGCCATCCACAGATCTCCCCCCTAAACAGTGCCATCCACAGATCCCTCCTCCCCTAAATAGTGCCATCCATAGATCTCCCCTCCCCTAAACAATGCCATCCACAGATCTCCCCCCTAAACAGTGCCATCCACAGATCCCCCCTAAACAGTGCCATCCACAGATCCCCCTAAACAGTGCCATCCACAGATCCCCCCTCCCCTAAACAGTGCCATCCACAGATCTCCCCCCCTAAACAGTGCCATCCACAGATCCCCCCTAAACAGTGCCATCCACAGATCCCCCCTAAACAGTGCCATCCAGAGATCCCCCCTAAACAGTGCCATCCACAGATCCCCCTCCCCTAAACAGTGCCATGATGGCACTGTTTAGGGGAGGGGGGATCTGTGGATGGCACTGTTTAGGGGGGGATCTGTGGATGGCACTGTTTAGGGGGGATCTGTGGATGGCACTGTTTAGGGGGGAGATCTGTGGATGGCACTGTTTAGGGGAGGGGGATCTGTGGATGGCACTGTAGGCGGATCTGTGGATGGCACTGCCTGCGCCGCCTAAATATGTAACTGTAGGCCAGTACAGACCCCAAAAATTTGCCAATAGGCATTCACCTGACAGCAAAGAACTTGCGATTCTGTGGCTGGAGGTACATAAGGCGGTCACAGGATAAATATGTAACTGTCGGCCAGTACAGGCCCCAAAAATTTGGCATTCAAAGGACATAAAAGGCCTTTAATGCCGCTATATTTACCTAAGACAGGGCCCATGATTTTGTTCTGGGTGGTGGCGGATATTTGTGGGCTGTCATGAGGAATTTCAATCAAACATGGTCGACTCGTCACATGTGTTGAATTCCTTCAAGATCCATGCCTCATTCATTTTTAGAAAGGCGAGTGCGCTTATCGGTCACGATCCCCCCTGCTGCGCTGAACATCCTTTCGGACAGGACACTGGACGAGGGGCAAGCCAACAGTTCCATGGCAAATTGGGCCAGCTCTGGCCACAGGTCAAGGCTGCACACCCAGTAGTCCAGGGGTTCATCGCTTTTCAGAGCGTCCACATCGGCCGTAAACCCGATGTAGTCGGACACCTGTCGGTCTAGGCGTTCCCTGAGGCTGGATCTGGAGGACGGCTGTCGATGGGTTGGGTGCAAGAATGATCTCATATCCGAAGTGACCAACACATCTTCAAACCGCCCTCTTCTTCCATGCGCTGTTGGATTGGTACCCGCAACTATTTCTCTGTGAGTGGAAATTCCTCTGTCAGCGCCCGCAAAAGCAGAATGCAGCATTTCTCGAAGCAAGGCCTGTAAGTGCTGCATTCTGACAGCCCTCTATGATGGTGGTAACATTTCCGCAATTTTGTGTTTGTTCCGGGGGTCTAAGTACGTTGCCACCCAGTACTGGTCCTTGCCCTTTATGCTTTTTATACTGGGATCCCTCTTCAAACACTGGAGCATAAAGGCCCCGATTTGCACTAAACTGTAAGCGGTGGAGATGCCTAGCTCCTGCTCATCATCCAGGATAATGTCGTCCTCGTTCTCCGGTTGTTTACTTGCAGCGTACTCAAGTTGTGTGCAATAGGTGTTTCTGGGTGATGTAGTGCAATATACACTAACCTGGTACAGCTGACTCTCTGCAAGGGCAGGTATAGGTAGAAATAGTTCGTGACGCCAGTGCCAAGTAAACGGTGGCACGCCGTTTGCGGATGCAGGAATAAATCGAGGAAACGTAGTCTTAAAACAGAACTTCAACTTTAGTAGTTTGCAGGCAGAGACAATATTGGAAACGCAGTTCCTCAGCATACAGTCGATTTTGCAATTCGGTCGATGCAGGCAATTCAGTACAGCAGGGTAATTACAGAGTGTTGAACACAGGACTTGCAGCAAAGGAGCTTGCACTCTAACTCTGTCTGATCCTGGAATGTAGCAATTCTTCACCAAGGCCCATTAACCTAAGTCTGGCTTTATATCCTTGATTATGGCTTAAATAAGTACCTCCTCTGTTTCTCTTAGTACCTCTGGCTCCTCTGATCTTTGCCTCAGTCTCTCCTAGCTTCTGAATGGTTCCTCAGGCCCTTAGGCTAAGATGTTCCTGCTTCTGCATATGGGAATTCAGGAGGGAATCTTCTCCTGAACAGCAGGCTTCAGGCCTGGACTTGTCTCAGACATTGTCTAAACTCCAACTGTAGATTACAGACACTAGACTCCGTCTTCTTTGCACTTCCCTGACTGGGCTTTATATAACCTAGGGCTCCCTAGCTCCCTCTATGGACTAGAAGTAGGAATGACACCCCTAGCAGGCCTGTAAGTGCAAGTTTCAGTGACAGGAAAATACACACATTTACATTACATTTTATAAAACTGACATATAACAACTTCCCATAATTAGGAGGGACGACAGCACACCAAGTGACACTTTGGTAGTAACGGGTATTACAACTCCCGTATACTACATACCCCACTGCTTTAAGCTGAGTACGACCTCGTACTCCATCATGGATCTCCCAACTGGAAACTCTACCTGAAATAGAAAATAGAGACATGCAGGCATACATACATGTAATTCATCTGCATTTACATTTACATCAGGTCCAATTGGCAAAGGTGCAGGGTAGTGACAAGGGGCGTCGTTCTCTTCTCTCAGGATAGTGAATGGAACGGGGGCGCTGACCTGGCACAACGTAACATTATAACCAGGATAGTCCATAACAATGAATAAGTCCATGATAAAACAGTAGAAAACGGTATAAAAGTTCTTGGAGGCTCAAATAACAAACATGAGTCCGTACCCAGGTTATTTCTCATTAAATCACAGAGGCTCTCATGCGGTGGAGTCCATCTCTGGGCACAATACTTTTAAAAGAATAAGAATCTCAGAGGCTCAGGTACTTTTGAGTCTGTCTCCGGGCACGGTTCCTTGGTAACTGGTTGCACAATAAAATGGACAGCAAAGACAAGTGCTGTAACACCCCTGATCAACCTGAAAAGGGGGTGAAGGGTAAAAGGTGCAACAAAGGAACAGGCACAACTTGGCGTGGGTAGCAAAAGCAGGCAGGAGATCCTGGAAACAAACGTGGCCTTGCTGACTTTGTGATTTCAGTGGTCAACACCTACCACTGAGCCGTGGACAAACTGGCAGCTGCAACAAAGGACCAGCAACATAGGACTCCTGTCCTGGAAGGGTTAACATCACCTTCTGAAGAAATAAATCAAAGGCCTAGCAGGCTGATCACAGTGGCATATTGTAGCTGCTTGGCTCTGCTGGCAGGTATCGTCTGTAGTAGTCCTCTACAGGAGGATGTGCCCACATAACAGTATCAGGGGGCAGCTGCAGGGTAAAGGGGCCCCTAATAGGTATTGGCCCCATAGGCCTAGGGGTGAACCCTCTGATGGACCGTGCCGGCCCTGGCATAATCACTGCAGGGTGTGACATGCTTGGCGCCGCCGCAGCAAGCGGTCCGGTGCTCTGGGTGCAGCAATTCACGGCAATCGCGGGTCCGGTCTGGGGCACTGACGGAGCGGTGACAACAGAAGGCGGTCGGCGGGTGGTGACAGGCACCCTTACCTCAACCTTCCTCGGCGGTGTCTGGATCCTGGCGGTGTAGGTCTTACGCAACTCCCGCAACTTCTCCTCCAGCCGGACGATCTGCTCACCGATACACTCTGTGTCGGAGTCGCTGTTCTCTGCTGGCGCCGCCGGCGCAGGTACAGTCACCGATGACGCGGACTCGGCCTCTGCAGGTTCTGGCGATGCGTCTGGTCTCCGTCCCATCCGGATGTTCTGGAAGGTAGCACTAAGTCCTTTTAACTGCTCCAGCTCAGATATCGTCTTCTCCCGACGAGGCAGCTCGGGGGAAGGGTAAGGGCTCACCCATTTTTCCAACACGGTTGGCTGCCAGAAGACGTTTGGCCCAATGAAGGAGCTCCGCTCCTGAAAGGCGTGATGGGCCGGCTCTGGAGAGCGTTCCGGTTCTCGCTCGCAGCCAGAGTAGTCTTCTCTTTCTTCTGCCTCCCAGTCCTCAGGGTTTCGCTTGGGACGGGTCACGGCAGTCGCATAAGGGCCTCGCAGGCTCTCGGCAGGGGTGTACTCCACTTCCTCTCCCTCGCGGAGGCTGTGCTGGTACGAAGGGAGGTAGTCTCTTTTGACAGACCTTCGGTTAACATAGAGGTCTCTGCCAGTTAGATAGTCCTGAATAAACCCGTAGCCACGGGGTTTGTCAAACGATAGCACCACTCCCTTTCTCCTTTCCAGGCGGGGTTGGGTGTGCGTATGTTTCTCATGTATAGTCTTGGTGAGTTCCTCATAGACGATTTTAGTCTTTGTGTTCCGCTTGATAGCGGCCTCTCGGATCTCCGCCATCAGGGAGGACCATTTAAAAGAAGGTTGGAAAAAGTCCCTCCACGAGCCATAGCAGGGCTCGGTTTCTTTCTCCCTTGGGCGGCAGGCGGGTTGCTCCGGTCCCGGAGCGTAGGCCGGTGGAGCCTCCTCTGGCTCTACACCAACATTAGACATCTGTGTGATTTCAGGTGCGGACATTGCAGCAACGCTCTGTTCACAATCCAACATGCTCGATCCTTCTGAGGAGAGCGATAGGGTCGCGTCAATTAGAGTAGCCAGCTCCTCCCATTG
Source organism: Bufo bufo (assembly GCF_905171765.1). NCBI lineage: Eukaryota > Metazoa > Chordata > Amphibia > Anura > Bufonidae > Bufo > Bufo bufo. The sequence continues at coordinate 575,385,060 of NC_053390.1, forward strand.
CACTGGGAGGCCGCCCCCCAGGTATTCTAGTATAGGGAAGGCGGTGTCCATGCTGGCAGACATGCAAATGTCCAGATAAGCCGTGGCGCCTGCCCTTGACCTTCTTCCCGCTTTTTCCTCAGAAAGGCGCCAATTTTTCCCGCCTTTTCGGGATGAAGGTGACGCAGCAGTAAATTCAGCAAGCTCAGCGGCCATCTTTAGGTACAAACGCTGTCTATTCACTGACGGCAAGCAGGAATGTTTAAAGTCCACAAAACCACACTCCAATGCGGCGATTTTCTTCCTCTGTGCAGCGCAACACTGCACAGCGCTTTTTAGAGGTTTTTGGTACACTTTGGGTACGATTTTCAGTCCACAAAGTCCACTTGAATAAAACAGGTTATTTGTCACTTTGGTCACAGGGCAACGGTATAAGGCACAAAGTTCACGCTTCTTGCACTAGAAAGCGTGCGTATCCTGTTCGTGACGCCAAAAGAGAAGTGCAGCCTACTCAAGTTGTGTGCAATAGGTGTTTCTGGGTGATGTAGTGCAATATACACTAACCTGGTACAGCTGACTCTCTGCAAGGGCAGGTATAGGTAGAAATAGTTCGTGACGCCAGTGCCAAGTAAACGGTGGCACGCCGTTTGCGGATGCAGGAATAAATCGAGGAAACGTAGTCTTAAAACAGAACTTCAACTTTAGTAGTTTGCAGGCAGAGACAATATTGGAAACGCAGTTCCTCAGCATACAGTCGATTTTGCAATTCGGTCGATGCAGGCAATTCAGTACAGCAGGGTAATTACAGAGTGTTGAACACAGGACTTGCAGCAAAGGAGCTTGCACTCTAACTCTGTCTGATCCTGGAATGTAGCAATTCTTCACCAAGGCCCATTAACCTAAGTCTGGCTTTATATCCTTGATTATGGCTTAAATAAGTACCTCCTCTGTTTCTCTTAGTACCTCTGGCTCCTCTGATCTTTGCCTCAGTCTCTCCTAGCTTCTGAATGGTTCCTCAGGCCCTTAGGCTAAGATGTTCCTGCTTCTGCATATGGGAATTCAGGAGGGAATCTTCTCCTGAACAGCAGGCTTCAGGCCTGGACTTGTCTCAGACATTGTCTAAACTCCAACTGTAGATTACAGACACTAGACTCCGTCTTCTTTGCACTTCCCTGACTGGGCTTTATATAACCTAGGGCTCCCTAGCTCCCTCTATGGACTAGAAGTAGGAATGACACCCCTAGCAGGCCTGTAAGTGCAAGTTTCAGTGACAGGAAAATACACACATTTACATTACATTTTATAAAACTGACATATAACAACTTCCCATAATTAGGAGGGACGACAGCACACCAAGTGACACTTTGGTAGTAACGGGTATTACAACTCCCGTATACTACATACTTGTCTCAGATGAAGTAGCCCCTCCCCCGGGAATTCATCCAGCATTGCTACTTCCTCATCTTCCTGCTCCTTGACGGCTTGATCAATGACACAACGCAATGCACGCTCCAGAAAGAAGGCGTAAGGTACAATGTCACTGATGTCGCCCTGGTTGCGACTGACCAGTTTGGTGATCTCATCAAATGGCCACAGAAGTCTGCATGCGTCGCGCATGAGCAGCCACTGGTGCGGTGAAAAAAAACAAGCTCCCCAGAACCTGTCATGCCACAGAGTTCGTACAGGTAGTCATTAACTGCACGTTTCTGCTGGAGCAGCCTATCAAGAATATGCAAGGTGGAGTGCCATCGCATCGGGCAGTCACAAATCAGACATCTGACGGGCAGGTGGTCTCGCTGCTGAATGTCAGCAAGGCGAGCCATGGCCATGTAAGATCTTCTATAATGGCCACAGATTTTCCTGGCCTGCTGCAAGACGTCCTGGACCCTGAGGTATTTGGCAACGAATCGCTGCACGACTAAGTTCAGGACGTGTGCCATGCACGGCACGTGTGTCATTTTGCCCTGTTTCAGCACGCTCAGCATTGGCACCGTTGTCGCACACCACTTTACCAACTGTCAAATTGAGCGTGGTTAGCCACTGATCTGTCTGTGACCGCAAATCTGAAAGGAGTGCAGGACCGGTGTGGCTCTTGGCTTCCAGGCACAACAAACGCAGCACAGCATGGCAACGTCTCACCTGGCACGTCAAATAGGTTCTGGGGATCTTGGGGGGGTGCAGCGGAAGAGACGGTAGCAGCGGAAAAGGAGGAGTCAGCTGAGGAGGAGAGGGAGGATGGAGTAGGAGGAGGAGAAGAAGAGGCAGGCCTGCATGCAATCCGTGGCGGTAACACCAAATCTACACGGGTGCCACGGGTTGCATGCTTGACGGCTGTCAGAAGGTTCACCCAGTGGGCAGTAAAAGTTATGTACCTTCCCTGCCTGTGTTTGCTAGACCATGAGTCTGTGGTCAGATGTATCTTGGCACCGACACTGTGTGCCAGAGATACATTCACTTGCCGCTGAATGTGGCCATATAGCTCTGGGATGCCTTTCTGGGAGAAATATTCCTTCCGGGGACCTTCCATTGCGGTGTTCCAATGGCCACAAATTTTCTAAAGGCCTCCGAGTCCACCAGTTTATATGGCAATATTTGTCGGGCTAGCAGTTCTGACAAGCCAGCGGTCAGCCGTTGGGCAAGAGGGTTATCCCGCGTCATCTTTTTTCGCTCGAACATTTGGGGCAAGGAAGCATCCCTTTTGCCAGATGAACGCGACGACGGCATGTGGAAGGTGGAGTGGAGGATAACTGGGAGGAGAGAGGAGAAGGAGAAGAGGCAGGACGGTGAGCGCCGGGAGTGTGGCTTTGTGGGTTCTGACGGTGTTTCTCCCACTGGGCTTGGTGATGGGAGGCCAGGTGCCTTCTTAAGGTGGTCGTCCCTAGGGGAGTGTTGGGCTTACCGCGACTTATGCGTTGACAGCACAGGCTGCAGATGGCAACGCTATTGTCAGCAGCGGACACATTAAAAAAAGCCCACTCTGCGGAGCCATGTGCCGGCGTCCTGGGAGCGCCAGATGTGAACGTGCATGGTGGATGTTTCATTCCAGATACATTAGCAGTCTGCTTTTTGCCTCTTGTGCACTGTAAGTTCTGCCTGCTTCTCCTCCCTATCTGCTGCTCCGTCTCTCCCTCTGAACTCCCCTCCTCTTCCTCTCTTGTGAGCACCCACGTGACGTCCATCGACACGTCATCATCGGATTCGTCACCTTCACCACCACTGACATTAGAGATCTCTGAGTAGCAGCAACAGCAGAGACCACCCTCTATGGGCTGATCTGGGTACTGTTGTCAGACTGCTGGATGGCGACCGTTGATACCTCCTCTTCCTGAATCTTGGAATGTATGGGAAAATAATTCCTCTGACTCGAGCGGAGGGGATATGGTAGTGGTGGTGGTGTCTTTGGGGGTAGACACAGCAGAGAGTGAAGAGGGTGCAAATAGAGAGGATGAGGAGGGTGCAGAAGCAGAAGGCTGAGTGAGCCACTCAACCAAGTCTGATGCGTCCTTTGACGTAATCGCACACAACTTCTGCAACTTCCCACTTATGCTCCGGCCTGGGGCACCTGCCCGACCCCTACCACCCCTGCGGAATGGCCTGCCTCTTCCTCTGCCTGTCATTTTCAAAATGACCCTGTGACAAGTCCCTATAGAAGAGCAGTATTTGTGGAAGAAGGTATATCACACCTCTGCCTCAATCAGTTTTTTTGGGGGGGAAACTAGTAAATCACACTAGTAGAAATTATTGGTTCCAATAGTGTTTTTCACTCTGTGTAGATGCGGTAACGCAGCAAAACCGCAGACAAATGCTGCACTACCTAAATGCACTATATAGAATGTAAATTATTAGTATATAAAATCCCTGCTTCAATCATTTTATTTTTTTTGGTGGGGGGGGGGGCAACTGGTATATCACACCAGTAGATACTCGAGTGTAGATGCGGTGACGCAGCAAAACCGCAGACAGATGCTGCGCTACCTAAATGCACTATATAGAAAGTATATTATTGGTAAAATGGTATATGCGGTGACCAGGATGCGAGTATACTGACGCCACTTTAATGCAATGGATCAGGATATGAGTATAATAGTCTAAAGTTTTGTTTGTGACGCCAATTGCAGCGTGCGCAGGGGTACTGTCACAGGGCCCTTTAAGGATGTAATAACTCGCGTACCAGGTTAGGAATGCCAGAGTGGTGTAATGTTTCTGTATGGTAGTGGTAATGGTGTCAACGGTGTCTCCTACCTGGGTACGGCTGGACTCCTGGATCATGGCTCACTTGCAATAAATTGAGTGTGGTGCTAGCAGGTGTAATAGAGGAATTTGCAGCAGTAATTGAGATCCAGACCTTGGGTAAAGTTCAAACTTGTCTTTACTGGTTGTAGCTTTCATCCAAGCAAGATACAGCTTTGTCTTAGGCCCCAGCAGGTATTGGCAATGGTTGGCAGAAATTAATCTTCTGCTATATCAACCCGGAGCTTGCAGGAAAGCACGTCTGCTTTGTAGCTCTATACTGTGGCAGGAATTTGGCTTCTGCACTCTCTATCTTCTGCTGTGTGAGGACTCACTAGCTGAGGAGGAATATGGCTTCTCCTAGGGTCTCTGGAACTTGACTCACAGTTATCTTCACTGGGTATGCTTTCTTCCTAGAACTGGAGTTGTCTGCTTGCTTCTTCCAGCTGAGACTGAAGGGCTCAGGCTGGGGATGATGATAAATTTTTCAGCCGAGACAAGATCCTGGCTTGATTCCCTATATCTGGGAGCTCCTACATCCACAGCCTGGGGTGGCTGGCACACTGACTCTAACTTTCTCCTCCACCCATGAGGCAGGATGTGGGCGCAACCGTATATTATTGGTATATAAAATCCCTGTTTCAATCAGTTTTTTTGGGGGGCAACTGGTAAATCACTACCTCAGGGGTCAGTATTGGGCCCTATTCTCTTCAGTATATTTATTAATGATCTTGTAGAAGGCTTGCATAGTAAAGTATCAATTTTCGCAATGACACTAAACTGTGTAAAGTAATTAGCACTGAAGAGTACAGTATACTACTACAGAGGGATCTGGATAGATTGCAGGCTTGGGCAGATAAGTGGCAGATAAGGTTTAACACTGACAAATGTAAGGTTATGCACATGGGAAGAAATAATGCAAGTCACCCGTACATACTAAATGGTAAAACACTCGGTAACACTGACATGGAAAAGGATCTAGGAATTTTAATAAACAGCAAATGAAGCTGCAAAAACCAGTGTCAGGCAGCTGCTGCCAAGGCCAATAAGATAATGGGTTGCATCAAAAGGGGCATAGATGCCCATGATAAGAACATAGTCCTACCACTTTACAAATCGCTAGTCAGACCACAAATGGAGTACTGTGTACAGTTCTGGGCTCCAGTGAACAAGGCAGACATAGCAGAGCTGGAGAGGGTCCAGAGGTGGGCAACTAAAGTAATAACTGAAATGGGGCAACTACAGGACCCTGAAAGATTATCAAAATTAGGGTTATTCATTTTAGAAAAAAGACGACTGAGGGGATATCTAATTAACATGTATAAATATATCAGGGGTCAGTACAGAGATCTATTCCATCATCTATTTATCCCCAGGACTGTAACTGTGACGAGGGGACATCCTCTGCGTCTGGAGGAAAGAAGTTTTGTACACAAACATAGAAGAGGATTCTTTACGGTAAGAGCAGTGAGACTATGGAACTCTCTGCCTGAGGAGGTGGTGATGGTGAGTACAATAAAGGAATTCAAGAGGGGCCTGGATGTATTTCTGGAGCGTAATAATATTACAGGCTATAGCTACTAGAGAGGGGTCGTTGATCCAGGGAGTTATTCTGATTGCCTGATTGGAGTCGGGAAGGAATTTTTTATTCCCCTAAAGTGGGGAAAATTGGCTTCTACCTCACAGGTTTTTTTTTGCCTTCCTCTGGATCAACTTGCAGGATAACAGGCCGAACTGGATGGACAAATGTCTTTTTTCGGCCTTATGTACTATGTTACACCAGTAGAAATTATTTCTTCAAACCGCAGACAAATGCTGCATAACCTAAATGCACTATATAAAACGTATATTATTGGTAAATAACACCCCTGTTTCAATCAGGTTTTTGGGGGGCAACTGGTAAATCACACCAGTAGAAATTAGTTGTTCCAATAGCTTTTGGCACTCTGTGTGGCTGCAGTATCGCAGCAGAACCTCACACAACTGCTGCACAATACAATTGCACTATAATATACTTTCTATGTTAGAAAGTATATTATAAGTATATTACACCCCTCTGTGTATCACACCTATCGATAGCACACCTATACCAGTCATTAAAAGGACTTTTGTGGCCCTATTAGCTAGGGTTTTGTGTCTCTAACAATCTGTCCCTGCTCCACACAGCAACCTCTCCCTACACTGGCAAAAGACTGAATGTAAAATGGCGCCCAGATCAGGTTTATTTATAAGGTAGGGGGTATGTCCATGTGCTGAAACGTCTCAATTGGCTGTCCTGTACCACCTGATGGATGTGTCATGGGTCAAAGTTCTTCACAATGTAAAAGAATATGGTGGGCGCGAATATCACCATATGTTCGCATGTTCGGCGAATCGGGAACGCGCAAAGTTCACCGCGAAATGACCGCCGGGCGAACCACAAGGCCATCTCTACATATACATATACATATATATATATATATATATATATATATATACATAATATAATAATCACAGGTCGGCACTGCTGTATATGGTCACGGTGCACGAGTCTATGGGATGGCGTCCCAATGTAGAATCAATGAAAAAGACCGGCACTCGCTGTTGATAATTCTTTCTTTGTATTTATTCAGTCACATGTACAGGCAATAAGTGACGCGTGCGTTTCGGTGCTGCCGCACCTTCCTCAGACTTATCCTCATACAAAGAACATTTCATGTTTAAATAGAGCGCCCAAACACAGAGAAATGACATCACACAGAAAACCACACCCACCAATCAGTGTTAAAACAAAAACATATGAGTTCCTTTAAATTCACTTTAGTTTGTTCCTTACTTCTTTCTTCCTTCATTATGTTCGCTGTAAATAATATATAGAAAAAAATCCATTTATTTTCTTACAAAGGATATTTTTGTCAAAAAATTATTATTTTCATTATTTTCTTTTTTATTTTTTATTTTTATTTTTTGTTTTGAAGTTTTTTATTTGTTTTTAATTGCACTATTGCAATACTCAAAAATATAACATTATAGAAAAATTATTATCCTGAGAAAAATATTATTATACCAAGGTGATCTATCAGAGGAAGCTTTGTACATTATACTCCCGGTTGAGTCCGTGGGGCTCAATCGTTCGTAATCGATGTATCCAATAAGCCTCCCTCTGCAGCAATAACTTGTTCCTATCTCCACCCCGACGTGGAAGGGGTACACTGTCTATAATCTGGTAACGCAACTGTGCCACTGTGTGTCTATGTGCATGGAAGTGGAATGGTACAGGAAATAATAAATTTTGCTTGCGGATGGTGGACTTGTGGTTACTAAGTCTGTCTTTCATCCTAGTGGAAGTCTCTCCCACGTACAATAGACCACAGGGGCACTTTAAAATATATATAACAAAACGACTGTCACAGGTAAAAAAATTTTTTATAGGTATGCGTTCGCCAGATTGTGGATGTGTAAAGTGTGTACCCTTAATCACACTAGAGCAGTGTACGCAATTTAAGCAGGGAAAAGTTCCCATTTTAGGAGTAGCCAGTACTCTCTGTATAGATGCAGTTTTACTACTTCCAATGTCAGCCCGTACTATCTTATCACGTATATTTGTGGCTCTTTTGAAGCACATCATAGGTGGTAGTTTAAACTCCACTACTTGTGGGTATGACTTTGACACTACATTCCAATGTTTATTTATTATCCCTCTCAATCTCTGAGACCATGGATGATACTGAATTACAAGTGGAATCCGTGGTTCTTTTAGGGGCTTATCCTGTTGTTTTATCTCAACTCGGTTCCTTTGTTCTTTTAATAAGTGATCGGGATAACCTCTCTCCTTAAATTTCTGGCTCATTTCGTCTAATCTTTCCTGACATAATTCAGCTGTGCCCACTATGCGCTTAACCCTTTGAAATTGGGAAAAGGGGAGGGATTTTTTTGTGGCTGCTGGGTGGTTGCTAGTATACATGAGTAAGCTATTTCGATCTGTATTTTTTGTAAATAGATCCGTGTATAACCCACCTGTGTCTCCCTTAATTACCCACGTGTCTAGGAAAGAAATTTTTTGTACATCAAAATGCAGAGTGAATTTCAACTCAGGCCAGACAGAATTGAGGTGAAGAGTAAATTGTTGAAGGGATCGAACGTCGCCGCGCCATACGCAAATAATGTCATCGATAAAACGACGCCAAAATTTGCAGTGTTTTCTATAGAAATCATTAGTATAGACGAAATCCGTCTCGAATTGTGCCATATAACAATTTGCGTACGGCGGTGCGACGTTCGATCCCATCGCGGTCCCACGCCGCTGCTGATAAAAAGAATCCTGAAATAAAAAGTAATTTTGTTCTAGAACAATCCTCAATAATGTCAAGAAAAATTCACATTCTGCATTGTTGTAATGACTTGGTTGTAACAATGTATCAATTGCTTTCAGACCTTTCTCATGTGATATTGATGTGTATAAATTACATACATCAAAGGTAACAAGTAAATCATCTTTTTCTGAATGCAGAGTTTTAATTTCCTGCAAAAAATGCTCAGTATCACGCAAGTATGATGGAGACAATTTAGTAAATGGCGTAAAGATTTTTTCTAGAAAAATTGCCAAAGGTGAGAGGATTGAGTCAGTAGATGCCACAATGGGACGGCCAGGCGGTTTAACAATGGACTTATGTACTTTTGGTAACGTATAAAAACGGGAGTAATTGGATGTTGGTTAACCAAAAATCCGCCCAATGTGGCATCAATGACCCCCTCCTCTATGGCAGCATTCACAACAATTTGTATCATTTCTTTGATGCGAAATACAGGATCATTCTGTAAAATCTGATATGTATCTGTATCATTTAGTTGCGACAAAATTTCTGAAACATAATATGCTTTATCAAGGACCACCAGAGCACCCCCTTTATCCGCTGGTTTGAATACCAGAGACTTATCCTCCAACAATTGATCAAGTGCACGTTTTTCCTCCAAAGGTAAATTGGATTGTAAATGCATATTGCCAGTCTTGCATTGTTGCAACAATGTCTCAACATCACGTTGCACTAGATTTATAAAAGTTTCAATAGGATGGTGTAGACGCGGAGGTGAAAATGTGCTCCTGATCTTCAGATTAAACATTTTAGCTGTTAGGGAACCAGTACCAGTCTCAGAATGAACGGATTGAGGGACCATGTGTTCTGAAGAAAAATGGGCCTTTAAACGTATATTACGGTAAAACCGTTGTAAGTCAGTATCAAGGTTGAAAGTATCAAGGCTTCCAGTGGGGCTAAATGATAAACCCTTTTGTAATAAGTTCATGTCGGCCACACTCAGATTTTTAGAGGACAGATTGAATACTAAGTTTTTGTCCTTACCTGGGACCTCGTGATCCGTGGAGCGTCTGCCTCGCCTATGATGTACCAAAAGTACATAAGTCCATTGTTAAACCGCCTGGCCGTCCCATTGTGGCATCTACTGACTCAATCCTCTCACCTTTGGCAATTTTTCTAGAAAAAATCTTTACGCCATTTACTAAATTGTCTCCATCATACTTGCGTGATACTGAGCATTTTTTGCAGGAAATTAAAACTCTGCATTCAGAAAAAGATGATTTACTTGTTACCTTTGATGTATGTAATTTATACACATCAATATCACATGAGAAAGGTCTGAAAGCAATTGATACATTGTTACAACCAAGTCATTACAACAATGCAGAATGTGAATTTGTCTTGACATTATTGAGGATTGTTCTAGAACAAAATTACTTTTTATTTCAGAATTCTTTTTATCAGCAGCGGCGTGGGACTGCGATGGGATCGAACGTCGCACCGCCGTACGCAAATTGTTATATGGCACAATTCGAGACGGATTTCGTCTATACTAATGATTTCTATAGAAAACACTGCAAATTTTGGCGTCGTTTTATCGATGACATTATTTGCGTATGGCGCGGCGACGTTCGATCCCTTCAACAATTTACTCTTCACCTCAATTCTGTCTGGCCTGAGTTGAAATTCACTCTGCATTTTGATGTACAAAAAATTTCTTTCCTAGACACGTGGGTAATTAAGGGAGACACAGGTGGGTTATACACGGATCTATTTACAAAAAATACAGATCGAAATAGCTTACTCATGTATACTAGCAACCACCCAGCAGCCACAAAAAAATCCCTCCCCTTTTCCCAATTTCAAAGGGTTAAGCGCATAGTGGGCACAGCTGAATTATGTCAGGAAAGATTAGACGAAATGAGCCAGAAATTTAAGGAGAGAGGTTATCCCGATCACTTATTAAAAGAACAAAGGAACCGAGTTGAGATAAAACAACAGGATAAGCCCCTAAAAGAACCACGGATTCCACTTGTAATTCAGTATCATCCATGGTCTCAGAGATTGAGAGGGATAATAAATAAACATTGGAATGTAGTGTCAAAGTCATACCCACAAGTAGTGGAGTTTAAACTACCACCTATGATGTGCTTCAAAAGAGCCACAAATATACGTGATAAGATAGTACGGGCTGACATTGGAAGTAGTAAAACTGCATCTATACAGAGAGTACTGGCTACTCCTAAAATGGGAACTTTTCCCTGCTTAAATTGCGTACACTGCTCTAGTGTGATTAAGGGTACACACTTTACACATCCACAATCTGGCGAACGCATACCTATAAAAAAATTTTTTACCTGTGACAGTCGTTTTGTTATATATATTTTAAAGTGCCCCTGTGGTCTATTGTACGTGGGAGAGACTTCCACTAGGATGAAAGACAGACTTAGTAACCACAAGTCCACCATCCGCAAGCAAAATTTATTATTTCCTGTACCATTCCACTTCCATGCACATAGACACACAGTGGCACAGTTGCGTTACCAGATTATAGACAGTGTACCCCTTCCACGTCGGGGTGGAGATAGGAACAAGTTATTGCTGCAGAGGGAGGCTTATTGGATACATCGATTACGAACGATTGAGCCCCACGGACTCAACCGGGAGTATAATGTACAAAGCTTCCTCTGATAGATCACCTTGGTATAATAATATTTTTCTCAGGATAATAATTTTTCTATAATGTTATATTTTTGAGTATTGCAATAGTGCAATTAAAAACAAATAAAAAACTTCAAAACAAAAAATAAAAATAAAAAATAAAAAAGAAAATAATGAAAATAATAATTTTTTGACAAAAATATCCTTTGTAAGAAAATAAATGGATTTTTTTCTATATATTATTTACAGCGAACATAATGAAGGAAGAAAGAAGTAAGGAACAAACTAAAGTGAATTTAAAGGAACTCATATGTTTTTGTTTTAACACTGATTGGTGGGTGTGGTTTTCTGTGTGATGTCATTTCTCTGTGTTTGGGCGCTCTATTTAAACATGAAATGTTCTTTGTATGAGGATAAGTCTGAGGAAGGTGCGGCAGCACCGAAACGCACGCGTCACTTATTGCCTGTACATGTGACTGAATAAATACAAAGAAAGAATTATCAACAGCGAGTGCCGGTCTTTTTCATTGATTATATATATACATATATATACAGTACAGACCAAAAGTTTGGACACACCTTCTGATTCAAAGAGTTTTCTTTATTTTCATGACTATGAAAATTGTAGATTCACACTGAAGGCATCAAAACTATGAATTAACACATGTGGAATTATATACATAACAAACAAGTGTGAAACAACTGAAAATATGTCATATTCTAGGTTCTTCAAAGTAGCCACCTTTTGCTTTGATTACTGCTTTGCACACTCTTGGCATTCTCTTGATGAGCTTCAAGAGGTAGTCCCCTGAAATGGTTTTCACTTCACAGGTGTGCCCTGTCAGGTTTAATAAGTGGGATTTCTTGCCTTATAAATGGGGTTGGGACCATCAGTGGCGTTGAGGAGAAGTCAGGTGGATACACAGCTGATAGTCCTACTGAATAGACTGTTAGAATTTGTATTATGGCAAGAAAAAAGCAGCTAAGTAAAGAAAAACGAGTGGCCATCATTACTTTAAGAAATGAAGGTCAGTCAGTCAGCCGAAAAATTGGGAAAACTTTGAAAGTAAGGGCTATTTGACCATGAAGGAGAGTGATGGGGTGCTGCGCCAGATGACCTGCCCTCCACAGTCACCGACCTGAACCCAATCGAGATGGTTTGGGGTGAGCTGGACCGCAGAGTGAAGGCAAAAGGGCCAACAAGTGCTAATCATTTCTGGGAACTCCTTCAAGACTGTTGGAAGGCCATTTCAGGGGACTACCTCTTGAAGCTCATCAAGAGAATGCCAAGAGTGTGCAAAGCAGTAATCAAAGCAAAAGGTGGCTACAATGAAGAACCTAGAATATGACATATTTTCAGTTGTTTCACACTTGTTTGTTATGTATATAATTCCACATGTGTTAATTCATAATTTTGATGCCTTCATAGTCATGAAAATAAAGAAAACTCTTTGAATGAGAAGGTGTGTCCAAACTTTTGGTCTGTACTGTATATATATCTATATATATTACAGATAGTTAGTGGGAGATAGTCAGTGTAGGTTATATCCTGATATAGTGTAGCTGTTGCAGTGCAGTGTGTTAGGTAGTGTGATAGGTTCTGCTGTCCATATATACATGCAGACCTGCTAAAATGTGAATTTTCACGTATTGCGCCAAAATATTCACATCATTAGTGTAGATTAGCACAATCGCGAATATATTGGAGCACTCTAGCTGCATATAAAGCCATTTTTAATGTTCTGCCGCGCCATCCATTTTCTCCAGTCTCAGGAAACTTCTAGCAGCTTGGAAAATGTAACAAAAGTGACCCACACCTGTATTTAGCGCGCATTACGCGAATATTACATTGCCGATTTTTCTCAATCAATAAAATAATCTCAAATTCGCGAATATATGACAAATATTCGCCCAAATATTCATGAAATATTGCGAATTCGAATATAGCCCCTGCCGCTCATCAATAGTGGTGACAGATTGGGGCCAATTCCGAACGAATCGCCACTATTTTAGTCACTTGGGGTTTGATAACTCCATGTCCAATGACATACCCCAGGTACTTAGTCTCCTCTAACCCTATCGTGCATTTCTTTGGGTTAGCGGTCAGTCCAGCCTTCCTAAGGGAGTCCAGTACAGCCTGCACTTTGGGTAGATGACTTTCCCAGTCGTACTGTGGATGACGATATCGTCCAGGTAAGCTGACGCGTACCGATGATGTGGACGAAATACAATGTCCATGAGTCATTGGAACGTGGCGGGGGCACCATGCAGACCAAAGGGTAACACTTTATTCTGATACAGCCCCTCTGGGGTGACAAAGGCAGTTTTCTCCTTGGCAGCCTCCGTTAAGGGCACCTGCCAGTAGCCCTTCGTGAGGTCCAAAACAAAAAAAATATTGGACTTGTCCTAACCTCTCGATAAGCTCATCTACCCGGGGCATGGGATACGCAATGAACTTGGAGATTTCGTTTAGTTTGCGAAAATCGTTACAGAACCATAACGTCCAGTCCGGCTTGGGTATTAAGACTATCGGACTGGCCCATTCACTTTTGGACTCTTCAATGACGTCTAGTTGCAGCATTAGCTGCACTTCCTCCGAGATGGCTTGTCTCCGAGCCTTGGGTACCCGGTATGGTTTTAACCGGACTTTTGCCTGAGGCTCAGTGACAATGTAATGCTGGATTATGGAAGTGTCCATGGAGGTCTGAGAACACATCCGTGTTCTGACTAATGAACTCCCTGGCTTCCTGAGCCTGTTTAGAAGAGAGGCTGCAGAGGCGGCTCTTCCATTAGGCCACTTAGGCCGCCGGCTAAGGCCTCGCACTGGTGGGGGCCTTGCTCTGGCTCCCACCCGCACCCGACACCGCCGCAACAGCAATTTTATTGGCTTCCGGATGGCCTGCGCAGTGCTAAGCAGACTAATAAGAGCCGCCGCGGCCCAGCTGCTCTGAGCTCCTCTGATCTCTGCCTCTTTAAGAGAGCAGTGGCTGCTGGGGCTCGGAACGTGCCGCCGCACAGGCACGTCTTCTGACTGAATGCAACGCCAGCCCTGCCCTCAGAGTGCTGCGCAGCCACAGAGGAGAAGGAGCCAGGGCCCTGCCTCACCTCACCTCAGGGTCCGTGTCTGACTGCCGCCAGCCCCCGAAGACAGACGGTGGTGCCCGAAGAAGCCCAAGGTCAGGTGTGTGTGTCCTGCTGGCTGCTGTGCCCATCCCCAGCCCCCCCCCCCCCCCGGCTGGCTATACTGTGAACCTCTTACCTTAGGGCCTGATGATAATAACTAAGTTATTTTAACTTACTGTTGCTGGTGCCAGTAATGTGCCATGGGTGGGGGGGGGGAATAAGATGTGCTGCTGCGCTGCCAGGCCCATGGAGGGGGTGAAATGTGCCATGGGGGGTGGTAAGATGTGCTGCTGCCATGGAGGGGGGAGAAATGTGCCATTGTGGGGGAAGGGGGGAAGATGTGCTGCTGCCGAAATGTGCCATTGGGGGCAAAGATGTGCTGCTGCCAGGCCGATGGAGGGGGAGAAATGTGCCATTGGGGGGGGGGAAATGTGACACGAAGGGGGTGATCTAAAAAGGAGGGGGTGATGTGCCATGGAGGGGGAGAAATGTGACATGGATGGAGGGGGAGTAATGTGATATTAAGGCCGGGGGGCATCATTGAGGGCACTTTTTACTGGCACATTATTAGGTGGCACTATAGGGGCATCTACTGAGGCCACAAAGAAGGGGTATGTTATATGGAGGGCTCTGTACAGTGACATTTTATACTGGGACACATTATGGTGGGTACTATGGGGTTTTCTCGGGGGGGCACTAAGAAGGGGTATTTTATACTGGTACATTATGGGGGGCACTAGCAGGAAGGGGGGAGAGGAGCACTATGGGGGCATTTACTGGGGGCACTATATAGGGGTATTTTATACTGGCAGATTGTGGGGGACTCTATGGGAACATTAGCTCAACTGGGGGATTACAAGGGGGTATTTTTTGCACTGTCACATTATAAGACGAATTATTTCTACTGGGGGGGCATTATGGTGGGCTTTATTACTCCCTCATGGTATGAACCCCTAGTAGCAGCACCAGCCTCTCTCTGCTCTGCTATCCCTCTGCCCCTTCTCCAAATCCTTATTATGAAATCTTTCTCATTAGGATAAAACACCACATCAGCTCCACCGAGCCCCCCAGCCAATGTGTTGAAGTGGCGTCCGAGATCCCCAAGGGCCAAGCCAAGTGATTGTATGTTTTCATGTGAAATATATTTATGTTTGTGGTCCTGGCTACGGTGGGAGACTGTGAAGAAGAACCGAGGGGGAAGGGATGACATGACTGTCAACTATGGATGGCTGGGGTGTGCGGGAAGCCATGGCCGGGTGCGAGCTAAATGAGGGGCATGCCTGATGGTGAGAGAGGTGAAGAAGGGGAAGGGTGGGAGGGGTGAGAGCGCGGCGTCCGTGATGGGAGCGTGAGGCGGCGCTAAATAGGCCTCCTTCGCCCCTCCCACAAACGCAGGCTGAGCTTCAGCCTTGACTACTTGTGGTCCTGGCTACGGTGGGAGACTGTGAAGAAGAAGCGAGGGGGAAGGGATGACATGACTGTCAACTATGGATGGCTGGGGTGTGCGGGAAGCCATGGCCGGGTGCGAGCTAAATGAGGGGCAAAAGTCAACGGGTAGGAAATATAAAGGTGGAACTCATAGAGCTAAGCTGGTGAAGGCTTTGGCGATCTCGGCCCGCGGACTTGGGATGTAATGCGTGAAGCAGGAGGATTGCCATCTGCCCATTTTCTGGATGACGTCTGCTGGAACCCCGTGACTTGACGCTGCGGAAGCCGCCCCTATGCGAACTCTGATGGAAGAAATCTGAGGCGGCCAGGGACCCGCGAACCAGTGGTTGTTGAAAATGGCTGCAAACCCTTTTGAACCTGCTGCGTCGGAAAAGACGGTGGGAGAACTATCATCCCAGGAAGGGACGAAGAGGGAGATGCCATTCCAGCTGGACAGGAAATGGTGCCACATGTGGAGATCGGCCGTTGCGGCGGCGTCGAGGTGGATCAAGGAGTCCTGATCCGAGGCAGCAGGTAAAAGTTGCAGCAATCTGGAGATGAATGCCCGCCCCTGGGGCATGATCTTGGAGGCAAAATTTAACATTCCCAGAATCGACTGGAGTTCGACCTTGGTGAGGGTCCTGGCCGCGACAGACCTCCTGATGGAATCTTGGATTTTGAGGAGTTTTTCGTCGGGCAATCTGGCTTCCATCTTACCAGTATCCAAGATGATCCCCAGGAATGTTATGACTGAAGATGGACCTTCAACTTTTGCTGGGGCAATCGGGACGTTCAGTTTTGAGAACAAGTCGAGAAGTACCTGGAGCTGATTGGGTGCTTGATCTGCGGTCTCGATCAACAGGAAGTCATCAAGATAATGGATGACCCTGGAGCATCCGCAGTGGTTAACCAAGACCCAGTGGAGAGCTGTGGCCAATTGATCAAAGAGCCAGGGACTGCTCTTTGATCCAAATGTCAGTCTGTCTGAGAAATAGTACCGTTCCCTCCACTTGATGCCGTAGAATTTCCATAAATGGGGTGAAACTGGAAGAAGTTTGAAAGCGTCAGCAATGTCCGCCTTGGAAAGCCACGCGCCTGACCCCAGCTGGAGGATCAACCGAATGGCTTCGTCCAAGGAGGAGTACCGCATGGAGAAGTCTTCTGAAGGGATGAGTGAATTTAAACTAGGTGTGCTGGAAGCATGAGGAGCAGAAAGGTCGAATATCTGTCTTTTTTTATTTGAATTTTTTTTTGTGACCAGGCCAATGGGGTTGACCCTCCAGATGTCAAAGGGGGGAACTACGAATGGACCCAGGAGGAAACCCTTACTGATCTCAGACTGGATGAGGGAGTCCACTGATTCAGGATCTGCCAAGGCGGAACGGAGATTGGAACCCTCCCAAGTTGTTTGCGGGGAGGAAACTAGCCCTGTATGGAACCCCTGTGAAAAACCGGAGACCAAAAACTGCACGAAAGCGGGATCGTGGTGATGCAGAAGGTGGGCGGCTAGTAGATCAACGTTGACTCCAGCTAGTCATAGCTGTTTTGATGACCTTTGCGGACAGGACGACTGGGGATGGGCCCTGAAACAAATGGTGCAAACATGCAAAGCCTTGCATTTTGCGAAATAGCAATCAGACCAGTTGAAGTTGTTACAAACCTGACTTCTGCCCAAAAACACTATGGGCCTGCCCCATTTGTCTGTGTTCTGCCCTGAACTCGAAGACCTGGAAGGGAAGGCAGAGGGTCTGCCTTGGGCCAGGGCCCCTGAATTGGGACACCAGTCGGAGGAATGCAAGATGGACTGGCAATTGGCACAAGTTGGAGCTTTGAGGCCCGCAAAGTGCCTGCAGAAGAGCTCCATGTCTAGTGTGGACCAATCCGTGATGTGCTGGAACTGGGACAGAGCAGCAGCGGCTTTGGCGGAGAACGAGCGATGATAATCGTAGAATGCGTGACCTCCATACTTGTGTCCCAAATCAGTGACCCTGTAGAGGTAGGTGTCGAGTTCCTCTCTACGGTGCGGTTGGGCAGAGCATAGGATGTCTCGGAAAAGGCTGAAGGCCAACACGAACTCTGGAATGGAGAGTTTTTTATGCAACCGGGCGTCTTTGGACTTGAGAACCACTGATACGTCTCCACATGCAATGGTCCTGTTCTCGTTGGAGTCGTGGGTAGAAATAAGTATGGAAGCCAAGTTAATGTCTTTACCTGCCAAAATGTCCTTCCGGATGTTATCAGGAACGAAGTGTGATGGGGAAATGGTGAAGGAGCTGGGAGCCTGACTTGGGGTTGGGGCATGAATGGTGGACGGGCCTGGAACCGGAGAGGTGGGAGTGCTCGAAATTGATGGACTGGTTTCCACCACCAGCAACCTGGTCTGCATGTCGGACACTGAACTGGTAAGAGAGAGTTCAGAGAAGAGCTACTAAACTAGTACATGGATTGCAGGATAAAACTTACCAGGAAAGGTTAAAGGACCTTAACATGTATAGCTTGGAAGAAAGAAGAGACAGAGGGGATATGATAGAAACTTTTAAATACATAAAGGGAATCAACTCGGTAAAGGAGGAGAGCATATTTAAAAGAAGAAAAACTACCACAAGAGGACACAGTTTTAAATTAGAGGGGCAAAGGTTTAAAAGTAATATAAGGAAGTATTACTTTACTGAGAGAGTAGTGGATGCATGGAATAGCCTTCCTGCAGAAGTGGTAGCTGCAAATACAGTAAAGGGGTTTAAGCGTGCATGGGATAGGCATATGGCTATCCTTCATATAAGATAGGGCCAGGGGCTATCCATAGTATTCAGATATATTGGGCAGACTAGATGGGCCAAATGGTTCTTATCTGCCGACACATTCTATGTTTCTATGTTTCTATGTAAGAGTGTTGATGGCGGAATGAAGCTGGGCCAGCGCTGTCTGGATCGTGGACAGGGACACCTGATCTTCTGCCGCTGAGATAGGCTCCGCCGTCAGTAGCCTGTACAACTCAGCTTTGCGGGCTGAGGCAGGATAGCGGATGCCTCTCCTGGTTAGTTCGGTCATAAGTTTCGGAATGGTCCATTGCCTAAATGAAAGAGTGCTTCCATGGGCCGAGCCGGGCGATTCCGGAATAGAGCGGGTCTCGGCGATATCGGATGCGTGGGACATCGTGCTGTGGAATGAAGAATGGAAGGTAAGAAGGGTGATAGAGCCACCTGACACCAGCGAGTGAATCCGTGAAACCCTCTGAATGACACCGAAGAGTGACCGAAATCCGTTACCAGGAAGAGGTTAAGAGGCCTGACCTACCTGACGAGCTGGCCTAGACTACCTGAAGGAAAGGTGACCTGCAGATGCCGGCCTGATCCTAAGGGATGAAGTAGTGGAACCAAACTTACCTGGACTTGGCGGATGAAATCGTAAAACGGAAGTGACCTGGATGAAAACGGTGGCCTAGGATTGGTACCTTGAGGAATTCGCCTAGCGAACTTTGAACCAGACAGACCTCCGGGGTGACCCTAGAAAACATGGGGTGAGGTTTGAGATATGCAGAAGAAAAGTAGAACCTGACGTGAATCAGGGAGCGGAAGCTGGGTCAAGCTTGACCGTGCCTGACACATGTGAGGCGCCCCTGAATGACCTGATGCCTTGCGGGCGGCCGGAACCCGTAAACTAGCTGCGTGGCTAGTGGCGAAGCCCCTGAGGCGCATCAGGGTCAACTAGGTTAGAACGGGCCGAGTGAGTAGGGCGACCGATGCACCTGCTGCGTGGCAGGACCGCGACAGCACCTGATGCGTGTCAGGAAGTGCAAATGAGACGTGAGAACCTGTCCCTGATGCGTGTCAGGGCGGTGGATGAACCTGATGCGTGTCAGGAAAACTAACATGGACTGCTGCGTGGCAGACCAAAACTGAAACCTGATGCGTGTCAGGGTAAGAAACGAGACCGGAAAGGGCATCTGCTGCGTGGCAGATGATTACGTGAATGAAACATTAAATGAGATAGAAAAATTGACATAAATCTGCTGCGTGGCAGACAATAGCGTGAATGAACCCAGAGCAAGACAAAAAATTGACATGAATCTGCTGCGTGGCAGACAATAGCGTGAATGAACCTAAAGAAAATTGACATGAATCTGCTGCGTGGCAGACAATAGCGTGAATGAACCTAGAGCAAGAAAAAATTGACATGAATCTGCTGCGTGGCAGATAATAGCGTGAATGAACCTAAAGAAAAGACAGAAAATTGACATGAATCTGCTGCGTGGCAGACAATAACGTGAATGAACCTAGAGCAAGACAAAAAATTTGACATGAATCTGCTGCGTGGCAGACAATAGCGTGAATGAACCTAAAGCCAGACAAAAAATTGACATGAATCTGCTGCGTGGATTGCTGGGTATGGATTTGCTGAATGAAGTGTGCCCAGACTGAGAGTATGGTATGTGAAGAGTTTGGTCATGTGACCTCAAGAGGGGTGACCAGGGTTGGTTGGATGCAGGTGCTATGGCAGAGCCTAAATGTGCTGGATGATAAATCATGCTGGCTGTCAGGTTTCCCTGTGATGGGGACCTGAGCGTCGGCGTTGCCTGGAGACCAGTGTGGGAACTGGGGCCAGCATGCAGACACGTGGAACGTTGAAGAGCGCGGCGCCGAGGCTCCCAGGATGGGGAGCAGCTCAAGGCGCCGCTTAGCTTACCAGGGGAGCGCGGTTCGGGAGGGTAGAGGAACTCAGAACGGAGGCAGGAACGAGCAGCAGCGAAGGTAGAGCGGCAGCGTCGGCACTGAACCCGGAAGTGAAGAGACGTCACGTGAGAGCGCGGCGTCCGTGATGGGAGCGTGAGGCGGCGCTAAATAGGCCTCCTTCGCCCCTCCCACAAACGCAGGCTGAGCTTCAGCCTTGACTACTATACACATATAGCATATACTGTGCCACACAATATACTGTATAACTCTACACTGTGTAGTCTGTTCTATAAGCACCACATTATTTTCCGTCCGCCACCACAAAACAATCTGGAAGTGTCCCTCCATGTGGCATCATGTATGTGGGCAGACAGTGTTGTATCATGTATGTGGGCAGTAATTTTTTTAAATTATGACAAGTGCCTTTTTTTTTTTTACTTAAGCCCCTGCCCTTCAAAATGTCTGTGCAGGTCCCTGCCCTGTACTATGTGCTGCAAGCATGCAGCTGCTTAACCCTGACTGTGACATCACTGTGTATACCCTGTACTGTGATGTTAGTGACAGTACAGGGTTAATATGCACAGTGATGTCACATACAGTACAGCCAGGGTTAATCTTTATTATCGCTTGCTGTTGAGGAACGATTGAGACGTATGCATATAGTGAGTGCAGAATTATTAGGCAAGTTGTATTTTTGAGGATTAATTTTATTATTGAACAACAACCATGTTCTCAATGAACCCAAAAAACTCATTAATATCAAAGCTGAATATTTTTGGAAGTAGTTTTTAGTTTGTTTTTAGTTTTAGCTTTTTTAGGGGGATATCTGTGTGTGCAGGTGACTATTAGGCTACATTCACACGTCAGTATTTTTCTATAATCCGATTTTCTGTCCGTTTTTTGCGGATCCGTTGTTCCTGAAAATGTTTCCGTATGTCATCCGTTTTTTGCGGATCCGCAAAAAACGAAAACATGTATAAATTTCAATAAGCAAAAAAAGTTGTTTGGATTTCTTAAAAAAAAAAAATAAAATGTAATTTCCAGGAACGGATTCCGTATAAAACGGATGACATACGGAATGACATCCGTATGTCATCCGTTTTTTGCGGATCCATTGACTTTGTATTGTACCAGGATCCGATTTTTCAGGAAAAGAATAGGACATGTTTTATATTTAAACGGACATGCGGAACGGAACAACGGAAACGGACAGCACACATTGTGCTGTCCGTTTTTTTCCAGGACCCATTGAAAATAAATGGGTCCAGATCTGGTCCAGATCTGTTCCAGAAAAAACGGAACAGATCAGGAAAGTAAAAACGGATGTGTGAATGGACCCTAACTGTGCATAATTATTAGGCAACTTAACAAAAAACAAATATATACCCATTTCAATTATTTATTTTTACCAGTGAAACCAATATAACATCTCAACATTCACAAATATACATTTCTGACATTCAAAAACAAAACAAAAACAAATCAGTGACCAATATAGCCACCTTTCTTTGCAAGGACACTCAAAAGCCTGCCATCCATGGATTCTGTCAGTGTTTTGATCTGTTCACCATCAACATTGCGTGCAGCAGCAACCACAGCCTCCCAGACACTGTTCAGAGAGGTGTACTGTTTTCCCTCCTTGTAAATCTCACATTTGATGATGGACCACAGGTTCTCAATGGGGTTCAGATCAGGTGAACAAGGAGGCCATGTCATTAGATTTTCTTCTTTTATACCCTTTCTTGCCAGCCACGCTGTGGAGTACTTGGACGTGTGTGATGGAGCATTGTCCTGCATGAAAATCATGTTTTTCTTGAAGGATGCAGACTTCTTCCTGTACCACTGCTTGAAGAAGGTGTCTTCCAGAAACTGGCAGTAGGACTGGGAGTTGAGCTTGACTCCATCCTCAACCCGAAAAGGCCCCACAAGCTCATCTTTGATGATACCAGCCCAAACCAGTACTCCACCTCCACCTTGCTGGCGTCTGAGTCGGACTGGAGCTCTCTGCCCTTTACCAATCCAGCCACGGGCCCATCCATCTGGCCCATCAAGACTCACTCTCATTTCATCAGTCCATAAAACCTTAGAAAAATCAGTCTTGAGATATTTCTTAGCCCAGTCTTGACGTTTCAGCTTGTGTGTCTTGTTCAGTGGTGGTCGTCTTTCAGCCTTTCTTACCTTGGCCATGTCTCTGAGTATTGCACACCTTGTGCTTTTGGGCACTCCAGTGATGTTGCAGCTCTGAAATATGGCCAAACTGGTGGCAAGTGGCATCTTGGCAGCTGCACGCTTGACTTTTCTCAGTTCATGGGCAGTTATTTTGCGCCTTGGTTTTTCCACACGCTTCTTGCGACCCTGTTGACTATTTTGAATGAAACGCTTGATTGTTCGATGATCACGCTTCAGAAGCTTTGCAATTTTAAGAGTGCTGCCCTCTGCAAGATATCTCACTATTTTTGACTTTTCTGAGCCTGTCAAGTCCTTCTTTTGACCCACTTTGCCAAAGGAAAGGAAGTTGCCTAATAATTATGCACACCTAATATAGGGTGTTGATGTCATTAGACCACACCCCTTCTCATTACAGAGATGCACATCACCTAATATGCTTAATTGGTAGTAGGCTTTCGAGCCTATACAGCTTGGAGTAAGACAACATGCATAAAGAGGATGATGTGGTCAAAATACTCATTTGCCTAATAATTCTGCACGCAGTGTATATCCATGCATGCCTGCAAACACGTGCGGGCATGTATGGTATATATGTGCAGCGTACTCAAGTTAGGTTTAGAAATGTTCCTGGGTGTTTTAGTGCAATAGACACTAACCTGAGACGGCTGACTCTCTGCAAGGGCAGGTGATGATGAGAAATGTTCGTGACGCCAGTGCCAATTAAACGGTGGCACGCCGTTTGCTGATAGCAGGAATAACTGAGGAACCACGTGATGTTAAAACAGAATTCAAACTTTAGTAGTCATCATTTAGGGACATGGACGGAAGCGCAGTTCCTTTGAAGACAGTTGATTTTCAATACAGTTGATGCAGGCAATATATATATATATATAGCAAGGTGACTTTAGAGTGTTAAACACAGGACTTGCAGTACAGGCAGCTTGCACTCTATTCCTGACTGATCCTGGAACATAGAAACTCTTCTCCAAGGTCCAATGCCCTAGCTCTGGCGTATATCCTTGGTTTTATCTCTATCAAGTACCTCCTCTGTTGTCTTGAGTACCTCTTGCTTTTCTTGACTTGCCTCTGTCTCTCTCTCAGCTTCCTCAGGCTCTAGAAACTTCTGAACTCCCTTCCTGGCTAGGCACTAGCCTATTTATACTGAACTGGGGGGCTCCCTCTGCTGGCTGGAATAAAGATTGCCTGCACCAGGCCTAAATTGCTTAAATGGAAACACACATTACATTCTAGCAGTGTCGGGTAACCTACCCGTATGCTGCACACCCCCAGACTTTAACGTGAGTAAGGCCTCGTACTCACACACCTTCCTGAACCGGCATAACATGGTACATAACATATGCATTCCATTATAAATACAATAAATAATTATTTAACATTTGTAACTCAATGAACAAATGACCCAAGGGAAAGGGGCGTCTTCTTGTTTCTTAGGCACGGCCGCTGACCTGGCACAGCGGACTTAGGGTGAACCAGGTTAGTCCATTGTCTTTGGTGACAGTATAATAACAGAACTACCCAGGAGTTTCTTGTGGGTGTATCACAGGCAAGGGCTCACGTGGGGGAGTCCATTCTTGCGCACAAATGTCCAGCAAGGCATTACCAGTAGCAACTGTTTGGGAGGAGACACCACTAGAATAGTCAAAGTCTCCTAAACGGACTGGCGGGCGTCCCCTGGTCATCCGGGTAGACCTTCTCAATATAGGGGTCTCTTCTTCCCTTAGCAACGAGGTAGAAGAGAGAGAAACAACAGGAGGGTCTCCATCAGTGAGATCTTGGTCAGGAACAACAGGAACAACAATATCCACTACAGGGGGAACTGGATCCGGGGCATCTCGAACCAGCTCTTCTGGAGGTGAAGATACAGTAGGTGCTGGAGCGGGCACCAACAAGTTCAGCCACGGTGTCAGAAGCCAATGCATGGGATCAGCGTCATATCTTAGATTACTGACAGCCTGCATAGGATCCTCGGGCTGTATTGCTGACTCTGACACAGGATATTCAGATCCAGAACTCTCGGCACTGGGTTCTGGTGTCAGGCAGAGCTTTAACCGGTTTCGGTGTACAATTTGGGATCCCTTGCCTTCCCGGGTGATCTCATAAGTGTGAGTTCCAACATTTGGGATTGCAGTGACAACATAGGGACTTCGCTCCCATTTACTGTCCAGTTTACTGGTACGGCGGTTATTCTTTAACCATACCACGGCCCCTATTGTCAAGGGTTCTGCATGGACTGCTTGATCATAGTCTCTCTGCTGTCGGTCCCTAGCATAGTCCATACGTTCCTGAACAATGGCTTTGGCTGTATTCAATCGCCTTTGATGTTCAGCAACCCAGTCGGTGTTAGGTAATGGGTTAATGCAATCAGGTACGTGTATGTCCAATGAATGATCAGCAGGCAATGTCCCTTGGCGCCCAAACATCAAGTAAAAAGGGGTATACCCGGTGGAACAATGTATGGTATGATTGTATGTGAACATGAGCTGTGGCAACAGATTAGGCCAATCTCCTCTGGTTTCAGGAGGCACGGCCCTCAGCATCTCTATCAAGGTCTGATTCATTTTTTCACATAATCCATTACCTTGAGGATGGTAGGCCGTTGTCCGGATCTTCTTACAGTTGTGTAAGCGGCACAGTTCATGGAACAGATGGGACTCAAAAGCAGGTCCTTGATCGGTGAGGATCTTTTCTGGACATCCGTAGGGCAGGAGGAAGTGCTTCCAGAACAGTTCGGCTGTAGTCTTGGCTGTCTGGTCTCTCACAGGCACCGCTACAACAAACTTAGTGAAATGGTCAATAATAGCCATGGCATAAGCATACCCTGAGCGACTAGGCTCCAGTTTCACATGGTCGATGGCGACAAGTTCAAGAGGACGAGTACTTACAATGGGTCTCAGTGGTGCCCTCTGATCATGGTGCTCACTTCGTTTTAAGGCACAGGCTACACACTCCCGACACCACTTCTCCATGTCTTCTCTCATGCCCACCCAGTAAAACCGCTGGCGGATAGTAGCCTCAGTCTTTTGGACCCCAAAGTGACCGGATTGATTGTGGTACATCTCCAACACCATACCTGCATCTCGTCGGGGTATGAGAATCTGGTGCACTCTCTCATTGGACACTGGGTCTAGGCTTCTCCGTAGCAATAGACCCTTTTGTATGAAGAGTTCAGGATCTGCACTCTTACGCAGAATCCTCTCAGGGGCTCTGCCACTAGTAATGAAGTCCAACAACTCACCCAGCACTCTACTTTCAGACTGTAGTTTCACCCACCTTTCTTCTTTAGGATCAGGCCTACTGGAGGGTGAAGGAACTGCAGCTCTGTCATTGGTAGCTCGAGCCTGATCCTGTTGAGCAAATTTGTTATAGAAAGCCGGCATCTCTACATCTTCCCAAGCATCTCGCACATCATCAGGAGCTGTCTCTGTGGGAAGCCTGGATAAAGCATCAGCATTATCATTAGTAAGTCCAACACGATATTTTACAGAGAAATCATAGTTGGCGAGGCGAGAGGCCCATCTCTGCTTCAAGGCCCCTAATTTAACTGTATTTAGATGTGCCAGAGGGTTATTGTCAGTGAATGCAATGAACGGGGTGGCGGCTAGATAATCCTTGAATTTTTCTGTCACTGCCCACACTAATGCCAGGAACTCTAGTTTGAAGGAACTATAATTCTGGTCATTTTTCTCAGCTCCTTTCAGGGAGCGGCTTGCATAAGCTATCACTCTTTCTTTTCCCTCTTGGATCTGGGCTAACACAGCTCCCAGGCCTCGCTTGCTAGCATCAGTATACAGATGGAAGGGCTTGCTGTAGTCTGGATAACCTAACACAGGAGGCTCGTGCAGCGTACTCAAGTTGTGTGTAATAGAGTTTCTGGGTGTAGTAGTGCAATGACACTAACCTGAGACGGCTGACTCTCTGCATAGGCAGGTGATGGTAGGAAAATGTTCGTGACGCCAGTGCCAATTAAACGGTGGCACGCCGTTTGCTGATAGCAGGAATAAATGAGGAACACCGTGATGTTAAAACAGAACTCCAACTTTAGTAGGTTTCATAGAGACATTAACGGAAGCGCAGTTCCTTTGCATACAGTCGATTTTTCAATACGGTTGATGCAGGCAATACAGATTGAGCAAGGTGACTACAGAGTGTTAAACACACAGGACTTGCAGTACAGGAGCTTGCACTCTATCTCTGACTGATCCTGGAACATAGCAAATCTTCTCCAAGGCCCAATACCTTAACTCTGGCGTATATCCTTGGTTTTAGCTTTATAAAGTACCTCCTCTGTCATCTTGAGTACCTCTTGCTTCTCTGGATTTTGCCTCTGTCTCTCTCCCTCTTTCCTCAGACTCTAGAAGCTTCCGAACGGTGGTCTTCCTGCTTCTGCATATATATATATTCAGGAGGGGAACCTTCTCCTTGGATTCGGAACCCGGTTACAGGGACTGCAATACCCTCTCCTGGTCCGCAGGCTTCAGGCCTGGACTTGTCTCTGACATAGTCTAAGCTCCAGCTTCAGACTGCAGGCTGCAGCTTTAGACAGACACTTAGACTAGACTCCCTTTCACTTCCCTGACTGGGCCTTATATAAACTAGGGCTCTCTAGCTCCCTCTAGTGACTAGAAGCTGGAATGACACCCCTAGCAGGCCTGTACATGCAAGTATAATGGTAACAGGGAAATACATAACATTACATTACATGACAATTTATAAAGATGACATATACCAACTTCCCCATAAATAAGGGGGGACGACAGCACACCAAGTGACACTTTTGTAGTGACGGCATTACAGTCCCCGTACACTACACTCGGTCAGTTTCTTTTTTAGCAATTGGAACGCTATCTCTCTTTCCTCATTCCACTCAATGGGCACAGGAGTTCTAGGACTTTTCTTGGGTTGCCCCCTCAAGAGCTCCTGGATAGGATCAGCTATTTGAGAAAAATGGGGGATAAAACATCTATAGTAGCCGGTAAAACCAAGGAAACCCCTCACTTCCTTGACGGTAGTAGGAACCGGCCAATTACGTACAGCCGCTAGCTTATCAGGGTCAGGTTGCACGCCCTCTCCGCTGACCACATGCCCCAGGTATCTTACTGCAGGTTTGAGCAGGTGACACTTGGATGGCTTTACCTTCAAGCCATATTTGATAAGGATTTCAAATACTTCTGCCAAATGTTTCAGATGGTCTTCATATGTTTTTGAGTACACAATGACGTCATCTAGATACAGCAGCACTGTTTCGAAGTTTTTGTGACCCAAACACCGTTCCATTAGTCTCTGGAAAGTTCCTGGGGCATTACATAGCCCGAACGGCATACAATTGAATTCGAACAGGCCCATGGGAGTAGTGAAAGCAGTCTTTTCCCTATCTGCAGGGGCCATGGGTACTTGCCAATAGCCACTGGTCAAGTCCAAGGTGGAGAAATAGGCGGAGGAGCCCAGAGCAGTTAGTGACTCCTCAATGCGGGGCAGTGGGTATGCATCTTTGTGGGTTATTTGATTAATTTTCCTATAATCCACACAGAAACGGATACCACCGTCCTTTTTCTTTACAAGGACCAGGGGTGCAGCCCACGGACTACGGCTGTCCCGGATTACATTAGAGTCTTTCATCTCTTGGATCATTTCTTTTACAGTCTGATATGAAGTAGGTGGTAAAGGTCTGTATCTCTCCTTGATAGGAGGATGAGAGCCAGTAGGTATGGTGTGTTGTATGGCACTCACCTCTCCATAATCAGTAGCATGCTTACTGAAGGCCTGGTGGTACTCTTTGACAAGCTGTATAATCCCTTCTTGTTGTTGTTGGGGGGTAGTCTCGTCCCCCACATGGAGCTCTTCCCACCAGGGCACTTGTGGCTGGGTCACCGACGGACGTCCGCTGACTGCAGCTGGCGGATTTTCTGTTACTGGAAGACGAATGACGTCTTGGAAGGACACCTGGGACAGCTGGGCAACACGGCAATGCTTAGTAAGCGCAACAGGATGATCACTCAGGTTAATCAGACGGACAGGTACTTTACCTTGGGAGACGTTCACCAGGCACTTGGCAGCTCTCACATAAGGGTAATCCTCCATCTGGATTGGTTCTACCAGGGCTGGATAATCTCGGCCTTGGACTCCCAGGACAGCACGACACCATAAAAGAGTTTGAGAATTAGGAGGCAAAGTCACAGGCTTAATATCACTAATCCTGGCAGTACAAATTTCTCCTTTCCCATTAGCAAACCTTTGCTGGGCACTTAACACCGTAATAGTCTTTTGAATCACCCTCTTGGATGCAGAGGAAGCAGTGGGCAAAGTCTGGTGTAATACGGCAAGTATTTCTGAATAACAGTTTTTGAAGACATTGGTGCCTAGAATGACAGGATGTCCTCCTCTGTCGCCGGCCTGTACTACTATCACCCCCTGTTGTGGTAAGGTTACTTCTCCCACCTGCAGGGTGGGTTCCCAGTATCCATGAATCTTTACTGGTTTGCCATTGCTGGCGATAATCTCTACCCAGGATTCAGGCGGCTGGGTCAATTGGTTGGTGTCCCAGAATCTTTCAAATGCGGGCAGCTGAATAGTAGTGACTTGAGACCCAGTATCTAATAGGGCTTCAAAGGGGACCCCGTTGATCTCTATATTGATTTTAGGATGGGATCCTACATAACGTGGCATCCAATTTGGATCCTCTGGACCTAGTGTTCTACCTCTCGAGGGGTGGTCCTCAGCCTCAGGGGTTGCCCGTTTAACTGCCAGCACGTGGATTCTGTGTGTCCCAGCTTTTTGCAGTATGTACACACGGGCCGCTTGCGATCTCTATTACGCCTCCCAGGATCCCTGGGGTGAGTCTCTTGGTAAGGAGGTGGGAACGGCCTCGGAGGTGACAGGAATTCTTCTTCTGTCATTATGGGTTTTTCCCATTCCTCTATTTTTCTGCACACTTTCTCTAGACTTTTAGTGAGGTGATTTACTTGCTCTGTCAGCATGGCAATAGTATCGGTAGCTGACACTTGAACAGCTTGACCGGCCTGAGCTTGGTTAGAGATAAGCGGTTTTGGCCTGCAGGCTGATGACTCAGGTGGGGTGCTCAACTCCGTAGATACTGCTGACCCCAGAATTTCTATAGCCAGTTCTTTAAAGTCCAGAAAGGCACTGTTAGGGTGCTGGGCGGACAGCATCTTTAATTGGGTCCTTATTTGCTCACTAGACACCCCGTTGATAAATTGTTCCCTCAGGGTCTGGTCCTGGTTATCAGCCTCTTTGGGATCTATCTGAATTACAGCCCCTAAAGCCTCCTGAAGTGATAGGGCATAGTCACGGAGGGACTCACCGGACTTCTGTTTCTTGCCAAAGAAGTGCATCTTTATCTCTGAGGCAGTCCTAGTTTCAAAAGTGGCCCTGAGGCGGGTGAATATCTGCTCTAGAGTACTCCGCTCAGTAGCAGGCCAGGATAATACCTCCCTGCGGGCAGCTCCCTCCAGTTGCGCTAGCAGGATTTCCATTTGCTGATCGGCATTTATGGGGTACAGTTTGAATAATGCCAGCAACTTTTCTTTAAAGTCTCTTAGGGTATGGGTCTCTCCTTTATAGCGGGGAAACCATGGGGCCCCGAAATAGTAAGGCATGGTAAAGGGCATCATGCTGGGGGCTATAGAATGATTAGGAGCCGCAAGCTCTCCCGGGGCCGGCTGCTCGGGAACTCCCGGTTCTGACATGTTAGCTTATTGCGATGTGGCCGCTGGTGACTAAAGGGGCCGGAACAATCCCCTTCCCTCCGGTTACAAGTTCTTACCGGTATCGCCGGGCTTGCGCAGGCCAAGTCTCGAGAGATTCCGGACGTCCAGAGTACGCGGTGACGTAGAAGAAACAGGGCCGCGGCGGTGCGATGATGACGAGGGGCGGGATTCTCTGTGTCTTTGCAGGGATCCGCCCACGAAGGTCCTCAGCAGCGCGGGAAACTTTACTCCAGGCGGCCGGTGGCCATCTTAGTCCCCATTCCCTGACAGCAAGCAGGGTTGTTGAAAAGTCCATAAAACCACACTCCGGTGTGGCGATTTTCTTCCTCTTGATAGCGCAACACTGCACAGCGCTTTTTAGCGGTTTTAGGCACACTTTGGGTATGTTTTTCAGTCCACAAAGTCCACTTTAATAAAACAGGCAATTTGTCACTTTGGTCACAGGGCAACTGTATAAGGCACAAATTTCACGCTTCTTGCACTAGAAAGCGTGCGTATCCTGTTCGTGACGCCAAAAGATAGGTGCAGCGTACTCAAGTTAGGTTTAGAAATGTTCCTGGGTGTTGTAGTGCAATAGACACTAACCTGAGACGGCTGACTCTCTGCAAGGGCAGGTGATGATGAGAAATGTTCGTGACGCCAGTGCCAATTAAACGGTGGCATGCCGTTTGCTGATAGCAGGAATAACTGAAGAACCACGTGATGTTAAAACAGAATTCAAACTTTAGTAGTCATCATTTAGGGACATGGACGGAAGCGCAGTTCCTTTGAAGACAGTTGACTTTCAATACAGTTGATGCAGGCAATATATATATATATATATATATATAGCAAGGTGACTTTAGAGTGTTAAACACAGAACTTGCAGTACAGGCAGCTTGCACTCTATTCCTGACTGATCCTGGAACATAGAAACTCTTCTCCAAGGTCCAATGCCCTAGCTCTGGCGTATATCCTTGGTTTTATCTCTATCAAGTACCTCCTCTGTTGTCTTGAGTACCTCTTGCTTTTCTTGACTTGCCTCTGTCTCTCTCTCAGCTTCCTCAGGCTCTAGAAACTTCTGAACTCCCTTCCTGGCTAGGCCCTAGCCTATTTATACTGAACTGGGGGGGCTCCCTCTGCTGGCTGGAATAAAGATTGCCTGCACCAGGCCTAACTGGCTTAAAGGGAAACACACATTACATTCTAGCAGTGTCGGGTAACCTACCCGTATGCTGCATATGTGCATACATTAGCCATAGCATCATGGGACGATGAGCGCAAATGTGCCCAGCATCTGCGCACGTCTGCCCATGGTGATCCTCAGGGGCTCATGGTGGCCCCTGTGGCAAATATGTGCCCCCTTATGATGTAGGGGCTTGTGCCCCCTTATGATGTAGGGGCTTGTGCCCCCTTATGATGTAGGGGCTTGTGCCCCCTTATATAATAAATGTGCCCCCTCTAGATATGTCCCTAATATTAATGTATACATGTGTATGGATGTGCCCAAGCATCCATACGCATGTATATTATATATATCCCCCCCCCCTCCTACAACTGAAACCAGGTGCATCGGTGTGAATGTGCCCCAAGCATTCGCACCGATGCAATCTGGCTAATTGCATCAGAATGACCGGACAAGGGTCCGGTCATCCTGATGGATACAAAGAGCTCAGATTCAACAGAATCTGAGCCTTTGTTGTAATTATCCCCAGCGCCGCTGCAGATAATTACACATGATAGAAGAAGGGGAGAAGCCTCTCCTCCTTCTATTATGTGCATTCCGACAGTGCGATTAATATAGCACTGTCCGGAATGCTAGGTGCAGCAGGCGGGAGATCAAAGGCTTCTCCCGTCTGTCTGCAGCGTGTCCCCACGTGGATGATGGGGGCGTGCGCGCGCGCCCCCTGGGGGGCGGCGTGGCGCGGGAGTCCGGGCCGCCGGGGGATAAATATCCGGCGGCCCCGACACTCAGGAGTTAACATCTGGGCCCCCACCTGGAAGAGGAGCGCGTCCTGCGCTCCGGGAGTCAGGGCCCCCCACGTGGCAGCCGACCGGACCGGACCCCCCTTCGGATAGGAGAGCACGATCGGCGCTCAAGGCTGCCCTCCTCAGGAGAGAGGATCGGGACCCCCCCCTGGACGAACGAGCAAGTATATACTAGTATCACTCCCTTTATTCCCTATACCACCAACGATATACCATTAACCCTTAAGTCTCCTGTTCCCCTGTTGTACCCCTGATCCTGTGGCCCTGATTTCCCTACTTGTACCCCTGACTACCCCCACTATAACCCCTGGTCCCTTGCCTGGTTACCCCTATCACCCCTGGTAACCCTTCACACCCCTGATACCCTGTTCCCCCTCTGGTTAACCCCTGCCATACCCCTATGGAGCTGGTTCCTCCCTGCTGTACCCTGCCCTGCTGAGTATCGCCTATCCCACCAACGATCCCTACCACTATTGTGGAATCCCTGATTAACCCTGTTACCCCTGGACACCCCTGGTAACCCAAACCCTATATCCCCTGATCCCCTACTGACCCCTGGAACCCGATACACCCCTGGTTAGCCCTGATTAACCCCTGGTGGTTACCCTGGTTCCCTGCCTTGGTTGTCTGTCCTCTGTAGAGCATGCCTCTGCTCTGCAAACAATCCTTTTAACCCTTCGTCGTACCCCGTAGGGACAGTGAATAGTCAGGTTGGGTTATTGTTATATACTTGTATGTGTGAACTGTATAGATAGTTTATGGGTGGAATATGGGAATGTGTAGTGTAGTTTAGGATTGTACATTGTAGTGCTGTATTGTTAGTATTGCGTGCGTAGTGTATTGTTAGTAAAAAATACTGTGTTACTTGTAACTATCTGTGTAACGTGTAGTTATTGGCGATAGTTAGTTAGTTAGGCGCATGCAGCTAGCGTAGCGATCAGTGTAAAGCATAGCGAAGGTATTGTTATTATTATATAAAGGCATAAATGGGCGGAGTCATCAATAGACGGCTCCTCCTATTTATGAATATTAATTATTGATATTTGCATAAATATTGATGATTAATATTCCCCCTTTACATTGGCGAGCCAGGCCCACTGCGTGGATTTTGCGTTTATTTTTGGTCTTAAGGCTGAGGGTCGCTGGTACTGTGAATTAGCGGGCAGGAGAGACGCGGTCAGCGTACAGGAGAAGTACAGGTCTCGTGCAGGTCTCGTACAGGAGAAGCGATACTTCCCTTAGAGTACCAGAAATAAAACAAAATCTTTTGCAGAGAATCTATAATCTATCTGTTTATTAATATTTTTGTATTTGCTTTACACGGTCACCGTCGCTGGGGTAAGAGAAGAAGGCACGGAAAGAGATCCATCTTCGTTGGAGGTACATAGAAGTCCAGCTGGTCGGGAAGAAGCGATCCGGAACAAAAGGACTTCTTTCAAGCAGCTGCAAGGGACGGAAAAGTACAGCACCAACAAGAAGATGGAGGCTCAGAAAAATGTCACTGCATCGCTCAAGTGATTGCAAGGGAGAAGACACGTCACTGAAGGAGATCCATCTTCGTGGGAGCGGCGTACAAGTCTGGCTGGTCGGGAAGAGGCGACTTTATGTAGTCCCACTCGGGAAAACATCTGTATTGACTCAGCTATGAGTTTGGCTGATGTATGTCGCAGTGGCACCGCCTCCCGGTACCGAGTGGCGTAGTCGAGGATGACCAAGATGTGTTGGTGCCCTCTAGCGGACTTCGGTACTGGGCCTATGAGATCCATAGCGATTCGCTTGAACGGGACCTCGATAATCGGGAGAGGTACCAGGGGCCTCCGGAAATGTGGCTGAGGGCTATTTATCTGGCAGGTTGGGCAAGATTTACAAAACTATTGTACCTCTCTGAACACACTGGGCCAGTAAAACCGCTGTAGTATCCGGTCCTGCGTTTTCTGCCATCCCAAGTGACCCCCAAGAACATGTTGGTGGGCAAGCTCCAATACGAGCTTGCGATACGCCTTGAGCACCACCAGCTGTTCAAAATGCTCACCCTGTAGTTGGTTTACCCGATACAGCATGTCATGTCAATTATTACAATATTCTCCCAGGCCCGGGATAAGGTTGGGTCCCGGTGTTGTGCGGTACTGAAATTTTCACCAGAGACATTGAGGTCTGCCAATTCAGGACCAGATGGCAAGTCCTCAACGTCTCCTACCAACACACTCAGCGGGGTTGTCTCCTCCTCTTCCACCGAAGTGGCGACTACCCCTACCACGGGCCCTTCGGCCTCGGGTTCCAGTATTCTGGCCTCCCGCCCAACCCAGGCCACTCTGCTGAAGTTACCCCTCACTCAGGGGCATCAACATTTCTCACAGCCTGCCACAGGGCCGGGAAGTATCCCTATTATTAGTTCATAAGGTAAAGTGGTAGCAACGGCCACCTCGTGGGTCCACCTGCCACCTCCCGTGGATAGAGAAACCAGGGCAGTGAGATAGTCCTTTAAATCTCCATGTATGCACACGACCCCGATTTTTCGGCCTTGATACCCGTCGGGCCGCACCAGGGTTGCTCTTACCAGGGACACCAGACTCCCTGACTCCAACAAAGCCACTGCCAGAGTGTCTCCACTTCTACCTGGCACAGGTGGTTACTGTTTATAGTCTCTGGGATGCCTGATGCACACAGCTTCCTGACGTACAACGAGTTGCGGTATCCATAGTTAGTCTCCATGGGTTCGCCCCGATGGGGACAGTCGGCCCTTACGTGGCCAGGCTCCTGACACCACCTGCATATTTTCATATTTTGTGGAGCCGGGTCTATGGGGGGTACACTCCGGGCAGGCTTGGTTGGCACAAGTCTCTGGGTCTGTGATGGAGATTTCTGGGGTTTGGGTGCCCCCCTCCCAAACGAACGCCCTTTCTAATTCCTGGTAGCCTCATAGCGTTCCACCAGGTCCACCATCTTAAGGGCATTACCAGGAGACACCTGGCCGATCCAGTGGTGGAGGGGGTATGGCAAAGCCCTCCAGAACACATCAGCCAACAGATGGTCCAACATAGCAGTGGGACTCAGCACGTCAGGTTGCAGCCATTTTTGCAACAGGTGTAATAGGGTATAATACCGGGGCCTGGCGGGCTCAGCTGGGGTAAACTCCCACTGATGCACCCGCAGGGCCTGGACTAATACATTCACCCCCAGTCTCGCCAGGATCTCACCCTTTACTGTTGGGTAATCAGCCGCTTGATTGTCCAGTAAGTCAAAATACACCTGCTGGGGTCCAGACGGAATCAGCCCATTGCTCCTGGGGTGCTTCTCTCTCATGGCTACCTTCTCGAAGATCGCCAAATAGGTCTCGACGTCGTCTGTGGGGGTCATCTTGGGGATCGCCGCATGGACTGCTTTCCGGGCATCATGGCCACGCTGGGATGCTCCTGCTGCTTGTAAAGCTATCACATGTTGTAACAGCAGCTGGTTTGTTTCCTGCTGCTGCTTATTGGCCTCCTGCTGTTGAAGGTTAGCCTCCACAAGTAGAGATGGCCTTGAGGTTCCCCCGGCGGTCGTTTTGCGGTGAACTTTGCTTGTTCGCCGTTCGCTCATCCATTTGATCGTGGAAAGGCCGATGAGGCCATCTTGATGTCACCATGCACGAAATTTGGCGAGTTTTCTTCAATCAAGATGGCCACAGAGGCTTCTCCGCGATTAAATGAATCAGGTGAGTATGTATTTTTTTACCATTGCCCAGTACTTAACATATGCTAAGATTTTCTCTTTCTATTTTCATAGGTGACAAAGTCATCCCGCTGTTTGTCCCACAATGTGCACACAAAGTGTGTAGAACCCGTGTGGGACCCCTATGCTGCAGATTGATCATGGAGACACAGAATTTTATAAAATATATGGAATAAATTTAATAATAACATTTAAAAAAATTCTTAGGAGAGAATCGGCAAGTCTTCAGTTTATTCAAAGACGTGGAGGGTGTTGCGATGGAGAAAGCATTAAAAAAACAAAACAATTCCTCTACACCTGGAGCCGAATCCTGTCAAGACTGATGCAAGTGCGATATTGGCTGCTCATCCAGAAAGATACTTCTGGGGGAACCTGCCTGCCAGCTTAGGCCTTTACTAGCGACAGACAATGAGAAGAAGACAAAGCTTCTTTTCTGTACATTGAATGAATTATTTTTGGGGCCTGTACTCCACTGACCTGCAGTAAAATTGATATCTAAAGACCGTCTAATATACGTACCTCCAGCCACATAATCACTTGATGTTTTCTGTCAGGTGAATGCCTAATGTTTGTAGCCTGTACTCCCGTGGCCTAAAATAAAAAACTTCTAGGCTCCAGCATGGCACATTTTTGAGAGTTTCAATTTAAGACGCATAAAAATGGCCCCTGATTGATCCCCCTCTGGTATGTCACTGTCCATGATGTGGGACTATTTGTGTACTTCTTGTAAGTATTTGGTGGCTGCAAATATGACCTAAAGGTTTTTCTGGTTCGCCTTCCATTAAAGTGAATGGGGCCCGCCGCGAACTTGCGGTTCGCAAACATTTGATTGCGATCGCGTTTGCGAACCGTCCATCACTATACACATCTACTGAAAAAAAAAAACATAAAAAGAACACAAATAACAAACCAGCATTACTCAAAGGCAATGAACTAAAAGAAGAAAGCAGCATGCCAGCAAAGCAATATGATAATGGAAATAGTGTAATACTTTTCCTGCGGTGCTCATGTTGATGTCAGTTGAAGTATTAGCTGTTCTGTTTACTATGAACAGATACGGTTCTGCTCCAACTATAGTAGTGCCACTCCCTAAACTATTTCCTCAGCTCAGCCCAAGCCACTACTGTACTTTCTAAGCAGCTTATAACTTCTGCCTTGATAGGATTTTTGGCAGCATTACTATCCAGTGTAAATAAAGCGTGCCTCACTCAGGGATACGCATCAACAATCAGCTGTTTGCTACAAGTTAATATTTCATCATCTGCATTATTATTACCAGGGCAAATGAGTTCAAACATTAGTCATATTCTGCACTCCATCTTTGAAATATTGCAAATCATCAATGACTGTGCACTTTATTTGCCCACCCAAAAAATATAATGTGGTACATACATGACATTCATGTACAGAGGCCCAGATTTACTAAGCTGGTCTAATCTGTAGTTTTGTGAGTTACATTCTCAGGCCTCTTGCACTCGACTGTATACATTTTTGCGGTCTGCATATCCTCAAAACACGGATCCCGTCTGAGAGCCTGCCGTCATTTTTTTTTTTACTCCTGTAACATTGTCCTATCCTTGTCCACAAATTTGACAAGAATAGAATATGTTCTATTTTAATGTGGGGCCACGCAACAGACTTACAGATGCCGGAATGCTTTCTGCATCTTTTGCGCAAAAAATGCAGCTCAGATATGGACCAAAACTACAGCCGTGTGCATGAGCCCTTAGCCAGATCTATCATTGTGACTGTTTGCAAAAAGTTGCAAAAAAGTGTGACCCAGTCCCCAGATGAAGTAAAAAATTGATAGAAACATTTTAATAAATAAGATTAGACTCTAGACACAGAAATCACTGCACAACAAACTTAACAAACGACTTGCAGAATTTTGTAAATTTGTAAAAAATAAAAAAAAAGCCTTCAAATCAATCAGGCACTCCAAAAAAGTTCAAAAAGTCGCATAATGATACATAATCATATATTTTAGAGGCTGATGCTAGATGATAGATCTGGCACATCTTTAGAATCTCTAGTTTTTGTTGGGGTATCTATGTCTCCATTCTCTTAAAATCTGTAACCGGAAATTGACCTGAAAATTTGTGCCCATGAGCCAAAATCTGTCCCATTGTGCCAAAATTGTGCCCACCAAAAACTTAAGACCAACTTTGAGTTGGTCCAATCTGCACCATTTCTATTCAACACCATCATGGATTTCAGCTTTATTGACATATCTAAAAGATAGGCACAAGTTGGCTATTCCCACATTCAAGTTTCTAGATAGGAAATATCAAGGATGCCAGAAAAAGGCATTCTTTTGGTGCATCTGAATAATAAATGTACCAAAAATGAGATGTGACAAAATTTTGGCACATGCAATGCCAAACATGCCAAACAGTGCTTTAATCAGGGGAACCAAAGCTACGATTGGGAGGTCTCCAGTGACAGATTTTACTTATTTATAATCTAATATCCATTGATAATGCAGACTGCTGGTATCCAGGGTAACAGGGGGAGGGGATACCACCTTTAACTCACCCTTGGCCCCTTTACCCAACCTTGACCCATAACAAAAGACACGACAACTGTATCACTTTATTGCTGGATGGTGATCGGCCACAGCTTCTTTATTAAAGCGGCAAACCTTAATAAACCATAATATCGGAACGGTATGCCAAAGGCTGGACTCCCAGCGGGCAAGTTAAACCGTAATCATCAGAGCTGTCTGCCAACCGCTGGACTCCCAGCGGGCAGTTACTCCATCTGCAACCACCATATCTCCGCTGTACTCAAATGCCGCCAGCTGTGACTTCTTTTTTTTTTTTTCACTTTATTGATAAAATCGACCAAAATTCGCAGCTCTCCAAAGCCGTAATCATCGGAGCAATATCCAAAACCGCTGGACTCCCAGCAGGGTCTCTTAAAAATAGAAAAACAAAACAGAATAACCAAGTATCAATAACTGAACAGAACCGTGCACTTCAAGCTGCCTCCCAAGAATAACCGCAAAGGGAGGGAGGGAGGGCCAATCTGCTTCCACTTGCAAGAGGAAGTGACTAGGACAGAGAGGAGGTATATGTGACCTTCAGGATTTCCTGCACCGCCCCCATCCTGTCTAAGGAGGATCCCCAGGGATTAACCCTCAATGACCCTAATCTGCAACCTACTTAACCATTACTGAGACGGGGCCAGATTCCTAAATGCCCCTAAGGGGAAAAGGGGGGAGGGGGAGGACCATCAGTCCCTAAGCACCCTCCCTATACAGTCAGGCGCTTTCCAGACTGCTGGTATCCAGGGTAACAGGGGGAGGGGATACCACCTTTAACTCACCCTTGGCCCCTTTACCCAACCTTGACCCATAACAAAAGACACGACAACTGTATCACTTTATTGCTGGATGGTGATCGGCCACAGCTTCTTTATTAAAGCGGCAAACCTTAATAAACCATAATATCGGAATGGTATGCCAAAGGCTGGACTCCCAGCGGGCAAGTTAAACCGTAATAATCAGAGCTGTCTGCCAACCGCTGGACTCCCAGCGGGCAGTTACTCCATCTGCAACCACCATATCTCCGCTGTACTCAAATGCCGCCACGGAGGAGGCCCGTTCTCCCAACGGGGCTCCGACCACCACCGAGCATAACCGAGTCTGTTTTAGCTCACGTACAGGCCAGAAAAGGAATTGTCCAAATTAACACCCAAAAGGAAGACACCATCAGGTCCCATTAAAAACCAAGGCCAATAAGGCCCATGATGAGAGCATAGTCCAACCATTTTTCAAATCACTAGTCAGACCACACATGGAGTACTGTGTACAGCTCTGGGCTCAGAGGAGGGCAACTAAAGTAATGACTGGAATGGGGCAACTACAGTACCCTGGAAGATTGGCAAAATAAGGTTTATTCACTGTAGAAAAAAGACGACTAAGGCGAGATCTAATAACTGTGTATAAATATATCAGGGGTCAGTACAGAGATCACTCCCCTCATCTATTTATCCCCAGGACTGTGACAAGGGGAACATTCTCTGTGTCTGGAGGTAAGAATGTATTTTCACAACATAGAAGAGGATTATTTACGGTAAGAGCAGTGAGACTATGGGACACTCTGCCTGAGGAGGTGGGTGAGAAAGGGATAATCATATGTCAGGACACATGAGGTCCAGAGCTCTGGAATAGACAAAGGTGCATTACCACAGCGCGGGTCACCAGCATCACCGCACCTCCGGCGGAACTCTATACCAACCACCTCTGGAAGCAGGGCCGGTGCAAGGATTTTTGCCGCCCTAGGCAAGATAAAAATTGCCGCCCCCCCTTATCAGATAATCTGCCCATATCATGACATCACACATGTTCAACCCCTTTCTCAGCTTTTAAATAAAAAGAACTGCTATGTTTCCCTTAGGCTGGGTTCAGACCTGAGCGTATTTGATATGCGCGTTTAACGCGCGTTTTTGTCGCGCGTTTTTATGTGCGTTTTTTGCAATAGTAAACGCGCGTTTGACGCGCGTTTGTGTGATTGACTGCAGTGTCCTATGGCCACAAACGCGCGTCAAAACGCCCCAAAGAAGCTCAAGAACTTGTTTGAGCGTAGGGCGTTTTTCAGCGCGTTCAAACGCGCTGTAAAACGCTCAAGTGAGAACCAGGGCCATAGGGAAGCATTGGTTTTCATGTGTTGAGCGTTTTACAGCGCGTTTGAACGCGCTGTAAAACGCTCAAGTGTGAACCCAGCCTTAGGCTCAGTTCACACCTGAGCGTTCTGAAAGGAGCGCTCTGTATGCGCGATTGTATGGGCGTTTACAAGCGCGCATACAGAGACAAGTGTACACACAGTGTCGCGCGTTCCCGAAAGTCTATGTACGGGAACGCGCGACAAGCGCCCAAAAAAACGCTCCTGTACTTGTGTGAGCGTCGGGCGTTTTACAGCGCGATCGTACGCGCTGTAAAACGCCCAGGTGAGAACCATTCCCATAGGGAAGCATTGGTTTCTCCTTGTTGAGCGTTTTACAGTGCGTAGGAACGCGCTGTAAAGCGCTCAGGTGTGAACTGAGCCTTAGGGTTAATCCAGCTTCTTGTAGCTGTCTTTTTTTTTGCAGAACGGAATTGCGGACCCATACATTTCTATGGGGCCGCATGACGTGCGGCCCCGATCCGGAATTGCGGATCCGCAATTCCGATCCGGAAAAAAATAGAACATGTCCTATTCTTGTCTGCAATAGCGGACAAGAATAGGCATATTCTGTTAGTGCCGGCAATGTGCGGTCCGCAAAATGCGGAACGCACATTGCTGCTGTCCGTGTTTTGCGGATCCGTGGATCCGCAAAACACACATGGATGTGTGAATGGACCCTAAATGTGAGGTAAATTAGTTTCCAATGTAGTATTAATAACTAAACAATTACATAATAAACATATTGCATTGTCTACTTACCATCAGGACAATAGGATGATCTGGTCTCTGGCTGCAGTCTGGCTCTTGGTCTGGCTCTGGGGACTCCCTTGTCACTCTCTTCTCCCCCACTCCCTCCCTTGTCACTCTCATTATTCCACCCCGGCACCCCCCTCCCTTGTCACTCTCATTATTCCACCCCGGCACCCCCCTCCCTTGTCACTCTCATTATTCCCCCCCCTCCCTTGACACTCTCATTATTCCCCCCCTCCCTTGTCACTCTCATTATTCCCCCCCCTCCCTTGTCAATGTCATTATCCCCCCCCCTCCCTTGTCAATGTCATTATCCCCCCCCCTCCCTTGTCAATGTCATTATTCCCCCCCCCTCCCTTGTCAATGTCATTATTCCCCCCCCTCCCTTGTCAATGTCATTATTCCCCCCCCTCCCTTGTCAATGTCATTATTCCCCCCCCCCTCCCTTGTCAATGTCATTATTCCCCCCCTCCCTTGTCAATGTCATTATTCCACCCCCTCCCTTGTCAATGTCATTATTCCCCCCCTCCCTTGTCAATGTCATTATTCCCCCCCCCCCTTGTCAATGTCATTATTCCCCCCCTCCCTTGTCAATGTCATTATCCCCCCCCCTCCCTTGTCAATGTCATTATTCCCCCCCCTCCATTGTCAATGTCATTATTTCCCCCCCCTCCCTTGTCAATGTCATTATCCCCCCCCCCTCCCTTGTCAATGTCATTATTCCCCCCCCTCCCTTGTCAATGTCATTATTTCCCCCCCCTCCCTTGTTAATGTCATTATTCCCCCCCCTCCCTTGTCAATGTCATTATTCCCCCCCTCCCTTGTCAATGTCATTATTCCCCCCCCTCCCTTGTCAATGTCATTATTCCCCCCCCTCCCTTGTCAATGTCATTATTCCCCCCCCTCCCTTGTCAATGTCATTATTCCCCCCCCCCTCTCTTGTCAATGTCATTATTTCCCCCCCCCCTTGTCAATGTCATTATTCCCCCCCCCTCCCTTGTCAATGTCATTATTCCCCCCCCCTTGTCAATGTCATTATTCCCCCCCCTCCCTTGTCAATGTCATTATTCCCCCCCCCTCCCTTGTCAATGTCATTATTCCCCCCCCTCCCTTGTCAATGTCATTATTCCCCCCCTCCCTTGTCAATGTCATTATTCCTCCCCTCCCTTGTCAATGTCATTATTCCCCCCCTCCCTTGTCAATGTCATTCCCCCCCCTCCCTTGTCAATGTCATTCCCCCCCCTCCCTTGTCAATGTCATTATTCCCCCCCCCTCCCTTGTCAATGTCATTATTCCCCCCCCCCTCCATTGTCAATGTCATTATTTCCCCCCCCCTCCCTTGTCAATGTCATTATCCCCCCCCTCCCTTGTCAATGACATTGACAAGGGAGGGGGGGGGAATAATGACATTGACAAGGGAGGGGGGGGAATAATGACATTGACAAGGGAGGGGGGGAATAATGACATTGACAAGGGAGGGGGGGAATAATGACATTGACAAGGGAGGGGGGGGGAACAATGACATTGACAAGGGAGGGGGGGGAATAATGACATTGACAAGGGAGGGGGGGAATAATGACATTGACAAGGGAGGTGGGGGAATAATGACATTGACAAGGGAGGGGGGGGAATAATGACATTGACAAGGGAGGGGGGGAATAATGACATTGACAAGGGAGGGGGGGAAAAATGACATTGACAAGGGAGGGGGGGGAATAATGACATTATTCCCCCCCCTCCCTTGTCAATGTCATTCTTCCCCCCCCCCCCCTCCCTTATATAACCAACTTTTTTTTTTTCACACCGCAACGGGCGCCCCCTGCTAAATGGCGCCCCAGGCGACTGCCTAAGTCGCCTTACTGGTGGCGCCGGCCCTGTCTGGAAGGAGTTATGACCACCAGAATTCCAGGATCCCTGTCCAAAAGACTTCCACCTCTCGAAAAAACAAAGAGCGCCCACCAGCCTCTGTTCCTCTCTCCGCACCGCACAGAAGATATACGAAAGCCAGCCATCGAACCGCTAAACGCCCCAAATCTGAAAGAAAAAACAATTAGCCCGTGCCATAACACGCAAAAGAGGATAGCACAACTAGACACAGAATA
The DNA here is from genome assembly GCF_905171765.1 of Bufo bufo. Lineage (NCBI taxonomy): Eukaryota > Metazoa > Chordata > Amphibia > Anura > Bufonidae > Bufo > Bufo bufo. Next base: position 575,428,555 of record NC_053390.1, read on the forward strand.
GTTATATTTCATCCAAAAAGTATTTTCTTTTTTGTTATTATTATTATTATTATTTTTTTTTAAAGACCAAGGTAAATTGTCAAACCATAGTGCACTTGGAAAGAGTGAACGGATGGCTCACTGTGAGTGATCACGCTAGGTGCTCTGGACGAAGAGAGCCACCCCTTGCTCTGGAGAAGGTAAGATACATGCATAAAATTAAAAAGCAACTAACAAAACAATATCCTTAATCAATGAATACTCGATTTTCCTGGAGACCTAGATGTTTCTCACAATTAAAGTCCCAGTGTAATAAGCCCATATCATATGGGTGAGTCCCAATGGAGATGATAAAAGCTGTGTCCCAGTAGGAGTAATCAGAATTGTATCCTCAAAGCTCTATATAGAGAGCAGGGTTGTGCCTATCCAGACTGGCATAGATAATAAATGCAACCAGATTTATTTTATTTTACCGTACCCGAACAAACCAGTCCGGGTACACCCCACCCCGGGCGCCGGCCCAAATCACCCACAAATTGTCAAACCGCCTGGGGAAAACCTAACCTAAAGGGAAAAACAATTGGAGCCCCACCATGCGTGAAGTCATTACAGAATACCAAACGAACCGACCACCCGGATCGAAACCAGGCGGAGGGGAGGTACCCACCCCTTTATATTAACTGGATCGACATGTATAGACGGACCCCAATCCCGAGTACTATTACCCCATACAAAAATTCTGGAATAACAACCCCCCGCGCAGTGCGGCCTTGAATGAAGAGACAAACACCTTGGAGAAAATATCAATCAGCCAGAACAGAAGGCTGAAGGAGACGGGACGTGACTATCCAAACTAAGTACTCCCTAACTATACCGGTATCGCCTACCATACAATGAAACGATACATGCAAATAATGCTTGGAGGGTCACCATGCCGACCTGTGAAGTCCTGTCAAGAGGACCTGTCAGTGGGTCTGACCCGCATCACAACCTAGATCCGAACGGGGAATGAAAGGCTGCAGTTTAACAGTGTAACTCCATGAATGGTGTTATATCAAGGCTCCACCCTGAGCGATGTCTACGAACGGACCTGGTTATCCGCTTCTGGCTGACCATTAAGTTATACCTGCGACTGCTGATTCCGCCATATCCACTCAACAAGGGGCAGCCCTGCTTCGTACAAACCATGTGGCACCAGTATACTAATACCGCCCTCACGGCAACCAACCCTGCTGGACTAGAAGAAAGTCTCATGAACTGCTAACATTGTGTACATCTCCCCTGGATTCGACCCAACTGGATCCCACCGCACTGTAACTCCTGTAGCACTGGACATGAGGAAAGTGCATCACCACCAAGCTGCCCGCCTGCACAGACATGTTATAAGCTCAGCAGCAGTGCCCAGGTATTAACCATACCAACGGAACCTTGGGCCGGTGACCCGTACCGTAGACTGCAGAAAGAGAAAACCGTAATTGCGGCTGTGATGATATGAACTCACAACCATTTACATTAAAGGAAGGTCCATAGCCACGAGCTATAGAGCTGAATGCTAGAGGGATTACTACTTCTGCGTCTCGCCTCCGTATATATGTACTAACCATGTCCTGTATGTCATTGTTGAAAGGCCAAATAAAACGCTTATATATTTTATTTTTTTTAATTTTTTAATTTTTTATATACACACGGCCTAGTGCCCGCAGATAGGAGCATAACAGGCACTACTACTTTTTTTTTTTTTTTTTTTTTTTAAATACCACACTCCATGCTGAAAGGGAAATTGGGAGAACACCCGACAGGACTGATCTATCCTGAAAAACATCCGCAAAAAAGGCCAGCCAATAAACAAGACACAAGATAGAAGCAAGGCTTCTCATGCAGGAGAATATAAACATACATAATAAATATATACATCGATCAAACCTGTTTATTTATTTATATATGTATTTATTCTTTTTTTCTTTTTTTCTTTTTTTTTTATACCTTTATCGTAATATATATATTCCATTATTTAAATTTTTTTTTTATCCATAAAATTACATTGTTAAATCATTTATTATTAGTATCATTTCATTCTTTTTAATCACGTTTTATTTTAATTAATTAATTAATATATATTTTATTTTTATATATAATACCTAGATATATATATATATATACTCAGTTCCATTATTTATTTATTTTTTTTATAATACCCTTTGTTATTCATTTGTATATTTTAATGCCTATAATATATTAATTCGGTTAGTAATTATTTTATTTTATTTTTTTTAAACGTATCGACAGAAAAAACCTCCATATATGCTAATGATATCCCGTTGCTCAGGGCTGCACCTGAGTTGCCCAATTTCCAGGAAAATATGTGCGGGTAACCTACAGGCTCTGTAAATCCACCCTGAAGCCATTAAGCAACCATCGAGATTGTTTTTTTATTTTAATTTTAATTTTTTATTTATTAAGGCAGGGACACCGCCTCTACCAGTGATTCTAACTCTGCACAAGAACCATCCTCCCCGCAGTACTCACCAGTCACAGAGAGGGACGGAACCTCCAAAGGAGCGGGTACGGGCTGCAGCGACCAGGCCCGAGCCCTGGAGCGACGGTCAGGCAACAGCCTCGATACGGTGATTGTATAACCAGACTCCTCGGATCCATGTTTTAAAATGGTTTTAAAGTTGAAAAATCAAATCCCAAAGTTTTAAACTGAAGTCCAGAGAGACTTAGGGAATAACGAATTTCCCTCGCAGGAGCCCATACGTTTTGAATTCTGTTCGGAGACAGATGTCCATACAGCATTCAAACAACGTTTTTAACAAATCGACTTCTAAAACCTGGACTAGAATTGATAAAATCAATCATACAAACTGTCAGTTGCTTTTTATATGGTATATATTGAGTATTACAGTAAAAGTTACATTTTGCAGAAAGGGATGATTATTGCCTTTCGGGCCAAGGGCGGCAATATTTCAGAAACTGCGCAGTTTGTGAACTGTTTGCGTGCTGCTGTGGTGAAAGTGTATAGTGAGTGAAAAAATGGCACCACTGCAAATAAACAACATCGAATATATAGTGTAATGGGAAGCACCTCACTAGTGTTGAGCGAAGCGAGCTTTGGATGCTTTAAAACTTCGAAATAATACTGAAAGGAGATTCGTCTCCGTACGGTATTAGAATGTATGGACTCCGATGAGCCGAAGTAAGATATTTACTAGTCGGAATTGAAGCCGAGTTCGGTTTCAAGTTTTAAAGTGGTTTTCCACTTTAAAAATCAACTACCAAAGTTATTAGAGGAAGTCAAGCGCGACTTCATGGATAACTAACTCTGGCTCATCGGAGCCCATCCATTCTAATACTGTACAGAGACGAATCTCCCTACTGTATTCTGAAGTTTTGAACAAAGTGACCTTGGATGAAGCATCCGAAGCTCGCTTCGCTCAACACTACATCTCACACAAATTATTATTTATAGAACAAGTGCTTTTTCTAATTTTTACAACACAAAAGTCAGGTAAAGTGGGTGAGACAGAGCTCGCTTTTCTCACATAACAAAAAGATCATACATTAGACAGAAGCCTCCCTGTAGGCTGAGTTTTGCTGTGGGCCCTATGAGATCTGTGTACACCCTTGACTGGGCTCATGGGAAGATAATCTTAAAGGGTTTCTGTCACCTGAAAAATTGGTATTAAGCTGGCTGACATTAGCGATGTGCTAATGTCAGCTGAACATAAATATATCAAAGCCATCTCACTGCCTAAAGACTTTATTGAGAAAAAACAACTTTTATAATATGCTAATTAGCTTCTTGGGGGGAAGGGTGGCCTTGATCCTCCTCCTAGAGGCTCCATTTGCCCACCTCTTTTCTGGCCGTGAAAAGAAGTGGGCAAACGGACCCTCTAGGAGCAGGTTCAATGCCCCACCTGCTCCTAGAGGCTAATTAGCATATTATAAAAGTTTGTTTTTCTCAATAAAGACTTTAGGCAGTAAGATGGCACTAATATACAGTAGTTATGTTCAGCTGACATTAGCACATCGCTAATGTCAGCCAGCTTAATACTAGAGATGTCCCGAACTATTCGCCGGCGAACATCGCTTGTTCGCGTTCGCCGCGGCGAGCGAACACGTGCGATGTTCGGTCCGCCCCCTATACGTCATCATTGAGCAAACTTTGACCCTGTACCTCACAGTCAGCAGACACATTCCAGCCAATCAGCAGCCTAACCTCCCTCCCAGACCCTCCCACCTCCTATCAAAAAGCAAGGACAGCATCCATCTTAGATTCATTCGGAAGCTGCAGTGTTAGTGAGAGCAGGGAGAGTGCTCCTGCTGCTGATTTAATAGGGAAATCGTTAGCTAGGCCAGTGTTCTGCGTCCACTCCAGTCCTCAAAGACTCATCTGCTGTAAGGACAGCATCCTTACAGCACCCCCAAAAGCCCTTTTTAGGGCTAGTACATCAGTCTGCTTTTTTTTCTTCTCTGTAATATAATAAATAATAAATAATAATTATAATAAAAACAAAATTGCAGTTGTCTGCCAGCGTGTGTGTCAGGCCCACAGCGTGTACTGTGCCCACTACTGCCAGTGCCCAGTGCCACCACTCATATCTGGTGTCACAGTAGCTTGCATTTAAAACAGTAAAACAATTTTTTCACTGTAATATAATTGCAGTTGCCTGCCAGCGTGTGTGTCAGGCCCACAGCGTGTACTGTGCCCACTACTCATATCTGGTGTCACAGTAGCTTGCATTTAAAACAGTAAAACAATTTTTTCACTGTAATATAATTGCAGTTGCCTGCCAGCGTGTGTGTCAGGCCCACAGCGTGTACTGTGCCCACTACTGCCAGTGCCCACCACTCATATCTGGTGTCACAGTATCTTGCATGCATAGTACCACTAATCGAAAAAAAAATGACAGGCAGAGGCAGGCCACCCCGCAGGGGCCGTCGTGGTCGTGGTGCTGTGATTTCCTTTGGCCCTAGAATAATGACTAGTGTTCAGAGGCCATGTACCCTGAACTCGAAAACTTCTGAGGACATAGTTGACAGGACACCCAATCTTCTACAGCTTCCGCTCGGAACCTTGACGCACCATCCTCCTCCAGCTCAGCTTCGGGCACCTCTCAAGTTACCACTCACCCGCCTGCCGCCACCACCAACACTAGCACCACAGCTGCTTCACTTGATCTGTTAGAGGAGTTATTTACACATCAGTTGGAAGAAATGAGTGATGCGCAACCGTTATTGCCAGAGGATGTAGATAACATGGATATGTCTCAGTCAGGCAGCATTACACACATGGACGTACGGTGAGATGATGATGATGTTGTACCCGCTGCTGCTTCCTTTGCTGAGTTGTCAGATACGAGTGATGCGGTTGATGATGACGATGTGTCTGTGGATGTCACGTGGGTGCCCGCTCGAAGAGAAGAAGAACAGGGAGAAAGTTCAGATGGGGAGACAGAGAGGAGGAGGAGAAGACAAGTTGGAAGCAGGGGGAGGTCGTCGCAAGGAGCTAGTGGCACAGTCAGACAGCATGCATCGGCACCCGAGGTCAGTCAGATAGCACGCCAATCAACGCATGCTGTTGCCACCACCAGAATGCCGTCATTGCAAAGCTCAGCAGTGTGGCCTTTTTATTGTGTGTCTGCCTCTGATAACAGCGATGCCATTTGCAACCTGTGCCAAAAGAAAATGAGTCGTGGGAAGTCCAACACCCACCTAGGTACAACTGCTTTGCGAAGGCACATGATGTCACATCACAAACGCCTATGGGATCCACACATGAGTACAAGCAGCACACAAACTCAAAGCCACCATCCTCCTCCTGGTCCATTATCTTCAGCCACGTCAACCACTGCTGTCCTCCTTGCCCCCTCTCAACCATCCGCCACTCCGCCTCTCACCTTCAGCAGTTCCTGTGTTTGAGAGTAAGAAGCCAATGTCACAGAGTCACCCCCTTGCCCGGCGTCTGACAGCTGGCTTGTCGGAACTCTTAGCCCGCCAGCTGGTGGAGTCTGAGGCCTTCAAAAAAATTGTAGCTATTGGGACACCGCAGTGGAAGGTACCCAGCCGAAATTGTTTTTCACAAAAGGCAATCCCCAACCTGTACTCTATTGTGGAAAAGGAAGTCATGGCATGTCTGGCACACAGTGTTGGGGCAAGAGTCCATCTGACCACTGATACCTGGTCTGCAAAGCATGGTCAGGGCAGGTATATCACGTACACTGCGCATTGGGTAAACCTGCTGATGGCTGCCAAGCATGGAATGCGTGGCTCTGCAGAGGAGTTGGTGACACCGCCACGACTTGCAGGCAGGCCTTCTGCCACCTCCTCCACTCCTCCTACTACACCCTCTTCGCTAACCTCCTCGGCTGAGTCCTCTTCTGCTGCGTCTTGCTCCACATCAACTGCACCCCCCCAGCTCCCTAGGGGCTATTCCACATCCCGGATACGACAGTGTCACGCCGTCTTGGGGTTGACTTGCCTGAAAGCAGAGAGTCACACCGGACCAGCACTCCTGTCCGCCCTGAACGAACAGGTGGATCAGTGGCTGACTCCGCACCAACTGGAGATAGGCAAAGTGGTGTGTGACAACGGAAGCAATTTGTTGGCGGCATTGAATTTGGGCAAGTTGACACATGTGCCGTGCATTGCACATGTGTTGAATCTGATCGTACAACGTTTTGTGCATAAGTACCCAGGCTTACAGGACGTCCTCAAGCAGGCCAGGAAGGTGTGTGGCCATTTCAGGCATTCCTACATGGCCATGGCGCACTTTTCCGATATTCAGCGGCGAAACTACATGCCAGTGAGGCGCTTGATTTGCGACAGCCCGACACGTTGGAATTCAACACTCCTAATGTTCGACCGCCTGCTCCAACAATAAAAAGCCGTCAACGAGTATTTGTATGACCGGGGTGCTAGGACAGCCTCTGCAGAGCTGGGTATTTCTTTGCCACATTACTGGATGCTCATGTGCAATGCCTTTAGGCTCATGAGGAGGTGACAAACCTAGTCAGTCGCACCGAAGGCACCATCAGCGACATCATCCTATTTGTTTTCTTCCTGGAGCGTGCCCTGCGAAGAGTGCTGGATCAGGCCGTAGATGAGCGTGAAGAGGAAGAGGAAGAGTTGTGGTCACCATCACCACCAGAAACAGCCTTATCAGCATCGCTTGCTGGACCTGCGGCAACGCTGGAAGAGGAGTCTGAGGAAGAGGAGTCAGAGGAGGAATGTGGCTTTGAGGAGTAAGAAGACCAACCACAGCAGGTATCCCAGGGTGCTCGTTGTCACCTATCTGGTACCCGTGGTGTTGTACGTGGCTGGGGGGAAGAACAGACCTTCAATGAGATCAGTGAGGACGAGGAACGTGACATGATCCAACCTTGTGCAAATGGGGTCTTTCATGCTGTCATGCCTGTTGAGGGACCCTCGTATAAAAAGGCTGAAGGAGAATGAACTGTACTGGGTGGCCACGCTACTAGACCCCCGGTATAAGCAGAAAGTGGCTGAAATGTTACCGAATTACCGGAAGTCGGAAAGGATGCAGCAGTTCCAAAACAAGTTAAAAAGTATGCTTTACACAGCGTATAAGGGTGATGTCACAGCACAACGGGAATCTAACAGGGGAAGAGGTGAAAGTAATCCTCCTCCTACCACAACCACGTCGGCAAGGACAGGACGCTTTACAGACGTGTTGTTGATGGAAGACATGCAGAGCTTTTTAAATCCTATGCATCGCCACAGCCCTTCGGGGTCCACCCTCAGAGAACGACTCGACCGACAGGTAGCAGACTACCTCGCCTTAACTGCAGATATCGACACTCTGAGGAGCGATGAACCCCTTGAATACTGGGTGTGCAGGCTTGACCTGTGGCCTGAGCTATCCCAATTTGCGATAGAACTTCTGGCCTGCCCCGCTTCAAGTGTCCTGTCAGAAAGGACCTTCAGCGCCGCAGGAGGTATTGTCACTGAGAAGAGAAGTCGCCTAGGTCAAAAAAGTCTAGATTACCTCACCTTTATTAAGATGAATGAGGCATGGATCCCGAAGGGACTGACAGTGGGGGATGCATTTGACTAAAAAAGGCCTGATGAGATGCCTTGGGCTAAAAATGGTCCACACGCTGTTCTATTTAATCTCTGCATGCCGGATGACTTGCGTGACTTCTCTGCCACCAACTAGGGTTCAAGCCGCAATGTTTTAGTGCACCTTCTGCCTGGAAAACATCAATTTTTCAGGCATGTGTACATGCCTAATTTTTCTGGCCTCTGGTGCTGCACTGTGGCTGCAAAAACAAAACAAAAAAAAAGGCACATACATGTGTCAATTCCCCTTCGTGATCGTTACCTTGTTGTGGTGAAGGGGCTTGCGTATCACAATGAAGCGACCACCTCTATGAGTGTGTTGGCAATGGCAATGTTGGCACACCCCAGATGATAAGGTCGTTGCTTCATTGTGAACAGACCAAAAGCGATCGGCTGGATAATTTTGCATTGGAAAAAATTCATTTTCTTTGTGATTATCTAAGGTGATCATTAAAGCCTACTAGGCCAACAATGAGCCCACACTGCAGAATCATTGTTTTCTGGGTCACTTAACTGTCACTGAACTACCTCAGCACGACCATAGGCTTTGAAAAACCCCCATCGCCTGCAATCTCCCAAATGTGCGCACGAGCACAGTCATCACTACACCAAGATTGACGCATAGAGGAATAAAATTTATGTCATGAGTGTGTCAACTATTGACAACTCTTTGCGGTTGTCTAAACTCTATTCGATACATGTCCACTGATAGGGGACGTAAAAGGGAATAAACTGATAGGAATAGTACTACTTAACATACCACTCATATAGGGTAGCACAGTACATTGCACGGCGCACGCGCAGTGCCCCAAATTGGAAGTAAGAGGACCGACCAAGCATCTTTTTCTATCTCCCGGTTCCTAAAATCTATTCTATACACGTAACAGGGATTAAACTGATAGGAATAGTACTACTTAACATACCACTCATATCGGGTAGCCCAGTACATTGCACGGCGCACGCGCAGTGCCCCAAATTGGAAGTAAGAGGACCGACCAAGCATCTTTTTCCATCTCCCGATTCCTAAAATCTATTCCATACACCACACCGGCCCCTGATAGGGGACAAAACAGAGATTAAACTGGTAAGAACAGATTTTTTTTATTAAAAAAAAGAGGACAGCCTCTGCGGAGCTGGGTATTTTTTTGCCGCGTTACTGAACGCTCATGCACAATGGCTGTAGGCTCATGCGTCCTTTTGCGGAGGTGACAAACCCGGTCAGTCAAACCCAAGGCAACATCATCGACCTCATCCCATTTGTGTTTTTTCTGGAGCGTGCCCTGCGACGAGTGCTGGATAAGGCCATAGATGAGCATGAAGAGGAAGAGTTGTGGTCACCATCACCACCAGAAGCAGCCTTGTCGTCCTCGATTGCTGGACCTGCGGCAATGCAGAGAGAGGAGTCTGAAGAAGAGGAGTCAGAGGAGGAAGGTGGCTTTTAGGAGGTGGAAGACCAACCACAGCAGGCGTCCCAGGGGGCTTATTGTCACCTTTCGGGGACCCTTGGTGTTGTACGTGGCTGGGTGGAGGAAGAGACCTTCAATGACGTCAGTGAGGACAAGGAACGGGACATGGCTAGCTTGGTATCCAACCTTGTGAAAATGGGGAGTTTGCGGTTGTGCAAATGGACTGTTTGCGGTTGTTTGCAGTGCGTTAAACGGGGAGTTTGGTCTGTCACTGTGAAGCGGGCGTAACCCTTACACTACAAAGAAAAAATGTGGGGGATTCAGTCAGCACAACCCTATATGCAGGTGCACATCGCTATGGCGAAATACATATACAAAGAAAAACACAAATGCAATAGCACTCTGCAACCAGCACTCCGCCCTGCCTCCATGCTGGATGTTGAATGAGGCATTGGTGTACATTTTGGCCAAAGCGTAATAAGCCACTCACCACGTCAAGGTCGCCTCTATGAGTGGTCCCTAACACTAGTTCCTACCTGTTTATGGGCCATGACAGCCACACAAAGTCCAGGGAGCGCAGGTACAGCATGAACGCCAGGCACACTCTGCTTTTAACCCCGTCCGGTGCCGTTACACCTTTCATCGTATCCAGGGATGCAAGTACCAACATGCATGCTGAGCCCACTATATACTTCTCCTGGAGCCAAATGACTATTGGTAGGCCCTGTAGAAGTAGACTCAATTTTATACTGACTTTAAAACCAGCCTCCAGGGCAGATTAACTAGTCAGGTGTGCCTGACTGCATGGAGATCGCCACGCCTCCAATATATACTACAAAGAAAAAATGTGGGAGATTCAGTCAGCACAACCCTATATGCAGGTGCACATCGCTATGGCGAAATACATATACAAAGAAAAACACAAATGCAATAGCACTCTGCAACCAGCACTCCGCCCTGCCTCCATGCTGGATGTTGAATGAGGCATTGGTGTACATTTTGGCCAAAGCGTAATAAGCCACTCACCACGTCAAATTCGCCTCTATGAGTGGTCCCTAACACTAGTTCCTACCTGTTTATGGGCCATGACAGCCACACAAAGTCCAGGGAGCGCAGAGTGTGCCTGGCTTTCATGCTGTACCTACGCTCCCTGGACTTTGTGTGGCTGTCATGGCCCATAAACAGGTAGGAACTAGTGTTAGGGACCACTCATAGAGGCGACCTTGACGTGGTGAGTGGCTTATTACGCTTTGGCCAAAATGTACACCAATGCCTCATTCAACATCCAGCATGGAGGCAGGGCGGAGTGCTGGTTGCAGAGTGCTATTGCATTTGTGTTTTTCTTTGTATATGTATTTTGCCATAGCGATGTGCACCTGCATATAGGGTTGTGCTGACTGAATCCCCCACATTTTTTCTTTGTAGTATATATTGGAGGCGTGGCGATCTCCATGCAGTCATGCACACCTGACCAGTTAATCTGCCCTGGAGGCTGGTTTTAAAGTCAGTATAAAACTGAGTCTACTTCTACAGGGCCTACCAATAGCCATTTGGCTCCAGGAGAAGTATATAGTGGGCTCAGCATGCATGTTGGTACTTGCATCCCTGGATACGATGAAAGCTGTAACGGCACCGGACGGGGTTAAAAGCAGAGTGTGCCTGGCGTTCATGCTGTACCTGCGCTCCCTGGACTTTGTGTGGCTGTCATGGCCCATAAACAGGTAGGAACTAGTGTTAGGGACCACTCATAGAGGCGACCTTGACGTGGTGAGTGGCTTATTACGCTTTGGCCAAAATGTACACCAATGCCTCATTCAACATCCAGCATGGAGGCAGGGCGGAGTGCTGGTTGCAGAGTGCTATTGCATTTGTGTTTTTCTTTGTATATGTATTTCGCCATAGCGATGTGCACCTGCATATAGGGTTGTGCTGACTGAATCCCCCACATTTTTTCTTTGTAGTATATATTGGAGGCGTGGCGATCTCCATGCAGTCATGCACACCTGACCAGTTAATCTGCCCTAAAGGCTGGTTTTAAAGTCAGTATAAAACTAGATCTACTTCTACAGGGCCTACCAATAGCCATTTGGCTCCAGGAGAAGTATATATTGGGCTCAGCATGCATGTTGGTACTTGCATCCCTGGATACGATGAAAGCTGTAACGGCACCGGACGGGGTTAAAAGCAGAGTGTGCCTGGCGTTCATGCTGTACCTGCGCTCCCTGGACTTTGTGTGGCTGTCATGGCCCATAAACAGGTAGGAACTAGTGTTAAGGACCACTCATAGAGGCGACCTTGACATGGTGAGAGGCTTATTACGCTTTGGCCAAAATGTACACCAATGCCTCATTCAACATCCAGCATGGAGGCAGGGCGGAGTGCTGGTTGCAGAGTGCTATTGCATTTGTGTTTTTCTTTGTAACCCTTACACTACCTGATCGATACAACATCATACCTGATGTTTTAAAGCACGTTATTCCAAATAATTTAGGAATGTTAGGTGATTTATGTCCTTTATGGATTAAAACCCGACTCTGTGTCAACTACGTAATTTTCCATGGGAGTTTTGCCATGGATCCCCCTCCGGCATGCCACAGTCCAGGTGTTAGTCCCCTTGAAACAACTTTTCCATCACTATTGTGGCCAGAAAGAGTCCCTGTGGGTTTTAAAATTCACCTGCCTATTGAAGTCTATGGCGGTTCGCCCGTTTGTGAACATTTGTGGAAATTCGCGTTCGCCGGTCGCGAACGGAAAAATTTTATGTTTGCGACATCTCTACTTAATACCCATTTTTCAGGTGACAGAAACCCTTTAACTATGAAATGCCTCTCTTAAGCTTCTCATGGGGCAGAATAATTAATATTGATGATAATTCATGACAGTTAACCCCTTAAAGACCAGGCCTATGTTCATTTTTGCATTTTTGATTTTTCTTCCCCGTGTTCCAATAGCCATAACTTTTTTATTTTTCCAGTCACGTAGCCTTATGAGGGCTTATTTTTTTTATGGGACAAGATTCATTTGTAATGCCACTATTAATTTACCATGTCTTGTATTGGAAAACGGTAAAAAAATTACGTTGTGAGGTAAATAAAAACAAAAAAAATTCTGCCAAGGTTTTTAGGGTATTGACTGGACTAAAAATTCCATGACATCCTTTATTCTGCAGCTTGATATGATTACGCCGATGTCAAACTTGTATCGTTTTATTTTGTTTACTTTATTTTGTTTAATTGCCATCTGCGATGCGGGACAGTTTCCAGTGTGGGCGGTTGAAATGACATCATTGCACCACTGATGTCCCCATGCAGGTACTCGCAATGATGTCATTTTTACAGCCTCATAGGCATCAGGCCTAAATGCTTGCTGCCTATGGGAGTAAACGTTGGAGACAGGAGTCATGGGCCCTCATACCGCTCTGTAGTATTCAAATGCGAGCACGGGGCAAAATATCCGGGGCTCAAGCCCCAGGTGTTTGCCCAGGAATATTGATGGACGTTTTGGCTGGCCATGGGCCCCGGCATTGAACTCTGTCACCAGAAATCGGTGCCAAAACTACACTGCACAGTCAGCATTGTAGTGCATAGTGTTTGGCACTGCAGTACTGCTCCCATTCACTTAAGCGCTGCAGTTACAAGAGCTGTCAACTACAATGTTGACAGTGCTGTGTGGTTCCAGTGCTGACTTCAGGTGACATAGTTATACAGGACAGCTAATAAGCAAAGGTGCAGGGTGCCGGACCCCCAGCAATCAGCTAGTAATGGCCTATCCTGAGGATATCAGCATATCCACAATATATAATGTTCGTGTCTAATCAATTGGCTTTCATTAACCACTTTACTGTTTTGCCCCAGCTCGGGCTGTGGGAAAAGTACTTAACTGTTTTGACGGTGTTCAGCTCAGGCAGAAGGGGAAGTGGAGCTTCTTTAGCTGCTCATCTCTCCTGATTGGTAGCAGCTAGAGACATAGGCCTGGTCTTATTTAAAAGCTGGCATTTCAGCATTAGCAGAACATCAACAGGAGATATCACTGTTAGGATTAATTGCAGTAAAACCTGCTTTTACTTTTAATTTCAGCTACATTCACTGCATCCTGATTTCCAACAGTGATATCTTCCCATGTAGTGAAGATAATGCTGTGATTTTAGAATTGTTTGAAACTTTGAAATGCCATATCTCTAGCTGCTACCAATCAAGAGATATGTGCAGCTAAAGCAAGCCCCCTCCCCATTCAGTCTGGAGGAGGAAGGGGAGCAGTTACAGAACTGACAGGCTGCAGGACGAATGGAAAAATAGTAAAAATATATAGAAATTTGGCATTATCATCATTGTACTGACCAGCATAATAAAATTGTTAGTTTTACCACACACAGTGAACACCGTAAATAAATTCCACAAAATAATGTAAAAAGTGCTGTTTTTATGTTGCCCTATAAAATTAAATAATAAAATGCATTAAATACACTATCTATACCCCAAAATGGTTCCTAAAAAAACTACAACTCATCCCGCAAATTAAAAAAAATTAGAAAGTTATGACTGCTGGAACACAAAGGAGGAATATGTTACTGGTCCTTAAAGCTAAAATTCATTATGAAAAAAATCTACAAAAATCTACAATAAAAAAGTGAAATTTTTAGGAGGGTTTTTCCAATTTTAACCACTTCACATCCGCTCACAGGATATAAATGTCCTATGAGTGAATGTTTATCTCTGAATGGCCCTTCTGGAACGTTCAGAGATGGCAGTTGCATGCTAATCGTGCAGCTGCCGAGCGGAGGGCCTGCTGTCAGTGACAGCAGGGCAACCCAGAGAGAAGGCAAGGACAGTTCCCACTTGTGCCTGCCTTCTAGATCGCTGTATAGTATTGTGTTGTGCTTTACAGCCTCTCTGGGGGGGTGTATTTCCACTGTAACTGGGGCTACTATGTCAGCCCTAGTTACAGGAGAAATCAAGAGTGGGGGAAAAAAAAAATGAAGTTAAATGTCCGGTCCCCAGAGGTCTTGTATGACCTTATGGGGGACACAAAGTGTAAAATAAAAAAAGAAAGAAAGAATAGGTTTCAAATGTAAAAAAAAAAAAAAAAATCACCAATTAAGTAATACATATATATTTTTTAAAATAGAACTAAAATAAATAAAATAGGCATATTTGGCATTGCCGCATCCGTAACGACCGGCTCTATAAATATATCACATGATCCCCCCCAATCTGGTAAACACCATAAAAAAATAAAAATAAAAACTGTGTCAAAAAAAGCTATTTTTGGCACTTTACATCACAAAAAGTGCAACTCCAAGTGATCAAAAAGGCGTATGTCCCACAAAATGGTACCAACAAAAGCATCACCTCATCCCACAAAAAATTAGCCCCTATATAAGAAAATCATTAAAAAATAACTATTGCTCTCAGAACATGGAGACATTTTTGTTTCTATAAAAATATCACATGAACCCTCAGGTGAACACTGTAAAAAATATAAAAATAAAAACAGTGCCAAATAAAGCCATTTTTTGTCACCTTACATCACAAAAATTGCAACACCAAGCAATCAAAAAGGTGTATGCCCCCCAAAATAGTACCAATCAAACCATCACCTCTTCCTACAAAAAGTAAGACCCTGCTTAGGACAATCGGTCAAAAAATAAAAAAAACTATGACTCTCAGACAATGGAGACACTAAAATATGTTTTTTTTTGCTTCAAAACTGCTATTATTGTGTTAAAGTGAAATAAATAAAAAAAAGTATACATATTAGGTATCGCCGCATCCGTAACAACCAGCTCTAGAAAAATATCACATGACTTAAACCCTCAGGTGAAGACCGTAAAAAATAAAAATAGAAAAACAGTGCAAAAAAAAGCCATTTTTGTCACCTAACATCACATAAAGTACAACACCAAGCAATCAAAAAGGCGTATGCCCCCAAAATAGTACCAATCAAGCTGTCACCTCATCCTTCAAAAAATGAGAACCTAACTAAGACAATCGGTCAAAAAATAAAAAACGCTATGGCTCTTAGACTATGGAGACACTAAAACAGAATTTTTTTTGTTTAAAAAATACTATTATT
This sequence comes from Bufo bufo, assembly GCF_905171765.1. Lineage (NCBI taxonomy): Eukaryota > Metazoa > Chordata > Amphibia > Anura > Bufonidae > Bufo > Bufo bufo. Next base: position 575,444,094 of record NC_053390.1, read on the forward strand.
GTGTAAAACTTAAATAAATAAGAAAAAGTATACATATTAGGTATTGCCACGTCCGTAACGATCTGCTCTATAAAAGTGTCACATGCCCTAACCTCTCAGGTGAACGTTGTAAAAATAAATAAAAACTGTGCTAAAACAACCAATTTTTGGGTCACCTTGCTCCATAAAGTGCAATAATGAATGATCAGAAAATCATATGTACCCAAAAATGGTATCAATAAAAACATTAACTCTTCCTGCAAAATCGAGCCACTGCACAAGACGATGAGCAGAATAATGTAAAAAAAAATGACGTTCAGAAAATAGAGACACAAAAACATATTTTTTTTCAAAAATGCTATATTATGTAAAACTGAAGCAAACAAACTAAGTAGACATATTTGATATCATTGCGTCCGTAACAACCTGCTCTACAAAAATAGCACAATATCTACCCTGTCAGATGAATGTTGTAAAAAATAAAAACAGTGCCAAAACAGCCATTTTTTTAGTTACCTTGCCTCATAAAAAACTTAATATAGAGCAATTAAAAATCATATGTACCCCAAAATAGTACCAATAAAACTGTCCTCTTATACCCTAGTTTCCAAAATGGGATCACTTTTTGGGAGTTTCTACTGTAAGGGTGCATCAGGGGGGCTTAAAATGGGACATGGCATCTAAAAACCAGTTCAGCAAAATCTGCCTTCCCAAAACCATACGGCGCTTCTTTCCTTCTGCGCCCTGTCGTGTGCCCTTACATCAGTTTACGACCACATGTGGGGTGTTTATGTAAACCGCAGAATCAGTGTAATAAATATTAAGTTTTGTTTGGCTGTTAACCCTCAATGCTTCTAAAATTCTAAGCCTTCTAACATTCTGAAAAAATAAAATTACATTTAAAAAATGATGCCAACATAAAGTAGACATATGGGGAATGTTAAGTAATAAATATTTTATGAGGTATCACTTTCTGTTTTAAAAGCAGAGAAATAGAAATTTTGAAAATTGCGAATTTTTCAACATATTTGGTAAATTTTGGATTATTTTATAAATAAAGGTGAAATATATCGACTCAAATTTACCACTGTCATGAAGTACAATGTGTCACGAGAAAACAATCTCAGAATGGCCTGGAGAAATAAAAGTGTTCCAAAGATATTGCCTCATAAAATGACACATGTCAGATTTGCTAAATTAAGCCTGGTCTTGAAGAAAGGGTAAATAGCCTAGATGTGACGTGGTTAATGCAACTGAGGAGGTTAAAGGTGTATACTTGAGCTAGGGTAACTTTTTTTTTTTTGCTTTCCACAGATGATTGGTGATGAATTAAATCGACAACAATTATTTGTGCCAGAATTTATTGAAATAACAGTATCAGAATAGAGATTGAATGAAAGCCTGTATTTTCATGAAATGATTCTTCCACCATGTACAGAAAACATTTTACATCAGATATAGAAATGTGTGTACACATGCAAATCAGCAGATGGCATACCATACCTGCAACCTGTGCTACTGCAAAGGGGTCCAGTAAGTACAGAGGCCCCATTATAACACTAAAAGCATATTCCTACTATTTATCAGAGTGTATGAGAGGGAGTGAGTCAATGGGTGTCATGAATCATATGAACTAGTAATGCTCTGTCATGAGCTATAGGAGGTCAAGAGGCCCCTATACCATTGCACAAGAGCCCTCTGGTGTCTGTCTATCCAAAATAGTTCTACTACATCATTAAACATAAGCTGGAAATGCATCTGAAGAATGAAGGATCCATAGTCTGGTTGCAGGATGATTAGTAGATCATAATACTCCGAATTCTGAAACAAGAAAGAAGGAGAAAATAATTATAGATTGTACAATCTATCAATGTATGCGACCAATGTTAGAGGGGGTCAACAGTTATCTGAAAAGAGCACATCATTTTTGCTGCTTGGCAATCCGTGAGCAAGGAATTCTATTTAGGCTTGTAGTACTTCATGATACACTCTTGGAAACCAATCAACGCAGAAGTTAAATCATCTTATGTCATTATGCGCTTCACTGAGATTAAAGGGGTTTGTTTGTGCTGTTTTCTAGTTGTTCCAAGTTGTTGAGGGTCTGTTTAAATAAAAATACTTTACCAAGCCTCCTCCAATCCAGCACAGCGGCTCTGTCCTCTCCCCTGGGCTGAAATAGTGTTTTTTTCTGCAGCCTTATACCACTGCAGCCAATCACTGGCCTCAGTGTTTTTGTACCATGTACTGCTGCAGCCAAAGCCAATATGTCCTGGCTGTAGTCTGACAGAAAGGACAGAGTGGTGGCGCTAGATCGGAGGGAGTTTGGGATGGCACAGCAAGTTAGGCTACCAGCCTATGGTAAAAAAAAAAAATGATGAAAAAAAAAGAACTCCTCCTCTTGAACCAATGTCTAAAACTGCAAAGTTTGTCTTTAAATATATTTATTTAATAAAAAAATAGGTAAAATAAAATAGTGCGGCTCGTCCCCTCCCTTTTCAGAATTGGAGATGGCATGGAGCCAAACTTTGATATGTCATAGTGATATATCCAAGGTTCTGATCAGACCCCCAATATTCAAAGTAGAATTCAAAGTGCTAAAACCCCATATTAGTCCTCAGTGGTAGCCTTACAGTGACTCCCATGTATGTATACCCTATACTTCATGATGTTCCACAGATAATGAGATTATATAGCTCTATCTGTCCATCTAGTACTCATTTGTGTATACTTTTGTTAATTTTAATGTACTCACCCTGACCCGTTGCGTATCAGTTCAAATGCTTCATTGATTTGATCCAGTTTTAAGTGCTTGCTAATCAAGTGGTCCAGGCTGATTTTTTTATTCATATACTGTTCCACCAGTTTTGGGATATCAGCCACACCCTTGTAGCCTGTGCAAATAAATATAGTTTTACATTTATTTTCTGGATTATTAAATAACTGTAACATATCATGCTTAACCCAATGTATAAGTTACACCCATTTCTATAGTTTGAGGCTCACATCCATAGATATTTTTACCTTATAAAAGGTATCTTTAGCCCCTTTTCCACTTCACATAAATGGCTCAATTTTGCCTGACTCTACCCTGTTTCCACTAGTCCAGTGTTGCAGATAGTAAATGGTGCTTTTTTGGTGCTATATCAAAGGAGGTTCAAAGCGTATTACGCCAGTACCATGAAGGTCACTTGACCACACTGCTGCCTAGTAATTGGTCTGAGAGAATTGTCATTACACTGCTACCAGCTACAGTACCATATCCACAGTGGAAAGAAAACTACCTGCTGCCAAAAGGAGGTAGAGCAGGGTACAGCTGGTATCATGCAGCAGAAATGCACCTTTACAAACCACTATAATGGCAATAGCCAAATGTTTCCTAAAGAATAGTCAGTTGAATTGCTTATTCGGATATTCCCCATAAGGTTTAAAATCTTTGTAATGCTAGATCTATATTATGTTTCATTTTTTATATATATTTTTTTTTTGCACCATGATGGCGCTTCCTGTTCACATATACATAACCAGCTTGTGCTTAGGTAAAACCTTTACAGAAGACAGTCTGGGTATAGACAGAAACTAGGATACAGATACCCGTTCCTGAATTGAAATTGATGAATCCAACATAAAGGGGTCGTCTGATCAGGACAGGTCCTATGTATATGTCCCCACATGCCAATCTAGTCTATTAGCTGCAGTGCAAAGCCACCAACAGGCCGCAACTCTCCCTCTGGTGGATTCAGGCCGTTCTCATATTACATGTCATAGATGACTTTTCAAATACCTTACCTCCATATATAGATCCTTTCAGTGAACGTCCTGGGAGAAGCAAACCTGGATTCAAGTTAAGTGTCTCCGTAGGAGATGCCACACCTAGGATCACAGCAACCCCATTACTTAGGTATGTGGATTGAAGAGCAGTCATCTAAAAACAAAATGTAGACCATCAATAGTATTATGTTTTTAAGGGACCTTTTACAAAGTTCGATTTTCTGCCTGTTAACGAGCGTCTATCTGCAATATACCATGTTGATCAGTACTTATTGCGTGCCCTGTACATGTGCCAATCATAATTAGCATGGGAATAAACAATCCAGAAAAAGGATTATCTGGGTAAAGATAATAATCCTATCTTCAGGATAAGTCATCATTATCACGTTGGCCGGGGTCCTAGTTCTGACACCTCCAGCTGTTTCAGGGAGCCCCTGCACTCCCTGGTGCTCCCAACAGCTTTCCAAGCACAGTGCCGTACATTGTATAGTGGCAGGGCAATTCCTGGATAACCCCTTTAATGTGATCCCCACACATTCACCCTTATACCGTTTGCATTTGATGTCAGCGGATCCCCTATATACATGATGAGGTGTGCTGCCAACAAATGCTTATTTTTAATGCCCCATATAAGATATAACCCGCCAACAAACATGCTCATTTGTTGGCTGATCTGGAGCATGTTTACATGAGGCTATAATCAGGCGAATAGACATATGCTCGAATGTTCATTTCCAATCATCATGTAAATGCACCTTTATTTAATAAGTATAAGAATATATTTGACCTTCTAGAAATGTTCATGTCTTGTATTGATTCACCTGTGAGTGTGGAATATGAAAAGGAGTTAGTTCTTCATCACACCATTTCTTCGTCATGCTATTCTCTACTTACCATGGTGTCAATGTATCCTGCACATTCAATGGCAAAGTCCACTCCTCCGTCAGTCATCTCACAAATGACCTCATGAACAGGTTTCTTGTAATCCTTTGGGTTTATACACTCAGTGGCACCCATTTGCATGGCTTTTGGATACTTGTCTTTATGTGTACCTACTCCAATGATTCGTGAGGCTCCTGCATCTTTGCATCCTGCTATTGCTGAAAAACCAACACCTCCCAAACCAAATACAGCACAGGTAGAGCCCTTTGTCACCTGAGAAGGGGCAAATAACAGATAATTTAAAACATTTAATCATATTGGAAATGTATATTTAGACAGGAATGTAAGAAGCAAGTGGGTTCATGAGTTCAGCTTGAATCACTTTTGTTTTCTTGCTCTACAACTAGTTAGTAGGTACTTATGCCCTCTACTGTTCCTAATACCATAGGTCTCAGGCACACAACAGAGCCATTTACCATTGAGTACCGTTATTTGATGCCATAAGTCATGTTTGGCTTGAACATTTCTGCCTTCTCCTCTAGCCTTCTGCTTGTTTCCTCCTTACATGCAAAAATACATATTATACATCAGGCAGTATATATAAAAAAGAAGTATCTTGACTGTATGTGTCCAAAAACACTTCTATTGGACTGATGTATGCCAAAAGATGGTCCTTATAGCATATGATCCTCACATTTCTGTAGCATACAAACAGTTTTATGAAATAAAATGTGTCTATTACAATTCTTAATCACCAAAAGAATGAAACTAACTTTCGTATGTATGAAAATCCAAAAAGCTTTATTGTAAATATATATAAACAGTACATACATGTATTATAAAACAGACAGCACAAGGCGGGACACACAGATGAGGAGCAGGACCCAAGGAGAGGCCGGGAGATCAGTGCAAAAAAATACAGGGAAAAAGAATACTAGCTGAAAGAGCATACCTCAGAGTCTCATAGCAGCAATGCCCAAAACACAATGCAACAGAGGCGATGGTGGAGACTGAGGTTTAAGATGGAAGGAACACAAAGGAACACAATTAAACATACCCTGAATGGTGCAAAGATCTCTCGGCCAACTCCTGACCCAACGCTGTTTCGCCAGTAGAACTAGAGACTCTGAGGTATGCTCTTTCAGCTAGTATTCTTTTTCCCTGTATTTTTTTGCACTGATCTTCCGGCCTCTCCTTGGGTCCTGCTCCTGATCTGTGTGTCCCGCCTTGTGCTGCCTGTTTTATAATACATGTATGTACTGTTTATATATATTTACAATAAAGCTTTTTGGATTTTCATACATACGAAAGTTAGTTTCATTCTTTTGGTGATTATTATGACTCCTTGGGGGTCCGATGTTTTGATATCATTCTGTCCGGTTAATATTGGTTGACTATTACAATTCTTACCTTAGCTGTGTTTACAGCTCCACCATACCCAGTTGCAAATCCACAGCCTATAAGACAAACTTCAACAGGGGCATGGCAATTCACTTTGGCAACGCAAATGTCAGACAAAACCGTGTATTCAGTAAATGTGCTTGTGCTGGCATACTGATAAATTGGCTTGCCTTTACAGGTAAACCTAGTTGTACCATCTGCCATCACTCCTGAGAGGGCGGAAAACCCAAACCTATTAGGAGAGAAGATCGGGAAAAAAAATGAAGAAATATTCCCTGTGATAATCATCTAAAGAACTGACATTGAAAGAGGAATATTCTGGTTTCAACAAATAAAACTCTTTGTGTTGCAAAATGGTGAGACATTTTCCAATCTACGGTACTTTGTGGATCAGTTCCTCATGGTTCTCCAAAAGCTCTGCTTGCGATCAACCATATGGAATTGATACAGGCAGTATATTCGAAAATTAGTAGAGCTATTCATTGTGCAATAAAGACTCTTTAGTTGGCAAAATCTGAATACCCCTTTAACAAAGTTCTAATATTTTAAACTTAGATGTGGACTTTAAGATCACCCCTAATATTGTATTCACAAATCTGGCAAGTAAAATAGGAAAGAGAAATCTAAGCAAACACAAAGCATTGTATTCATCAGAAGAATGAATGCCATGTCCATGAAACAAGCCGGCGTCTTAAAGGAATAGTCTACCTATCCCCTTTTAATGCATGTTTTTCTAATAATTAGGGTGGGTTCACACTAGCATTATGGAGTCCGTTATAGCTTTCCGTTATAACAGGGTTATAACGGAACATAACAGAATGCATAAGACGAAAGGGCGGATCCGTTTTGCTGCCCATAGACTTGCATTATGACGGAATGCAAAACGGACGCCATTAAAAGTCTATGGGAATCAAAATGGATCCTTCTGGTTCCCGTTATGCAAGACAGAAAACAAAGTCCTGTCGACAGGACTTTGTTTTCCGTCTTGCATAACGGGACCCAGACAGATCCGTTATGTTTTCCTATAGACTTCTATTAGGACGGAGCAAAACAGAATGCCTCTTAAAGGCTTCCATTTTGCATTCCATCCTATGGATTCCGTTATGTTCCGTTATAACCCTGTTATAACGGAAAGCCATAAATACGGACTCCATAACGCTAGTGTGAACCCACCCTTACTCCTTTGCAAGTCATGGATGCAGGGGAAAGTAGATTATTCAGATGTCATGGATCACTGCAGTGTGTAACTGTGCTGTGCTATTAGCAAGATACAGTGGCATTTGGACATGGTGTTATATAAGAGCTTATTTGCATTTCCTCTATTTTAGCCAGATCTGCACAAACACTCCTTCGTAGATTTTACTACTATGTAAAGAGGACATATCAGCTCTCCTGATGTGTCTGTTTCAGAAAAGACTTGCATTTCCCATGAACTAATGGTTCTAGTGTATCTGGATTGAGTCATTCCGGTGTTATTTCTCCTGTATATTTATGTATAAAGTGACAACTAGGCATGTCCCAACACAGTCTGACACTGCCCAGTCAGTGCTGCCACTGCCAGAGTGTGTAGGGACAGACCCCGAACTGGTAACACCCTGTTGTCAATGTATTCATCAATATTCAGAAGACACAATGGGGAGTTATAAGAAAAGATACTCTAGAATTGGCATTTCATGAAGAATTCAAGTATTTACTATAAATTGACAAGTCAGGGGAAGTGACAGGTGCTCTTTAAGGGCACATCCACATTAGCATTGTATGTAGTATGTTTTTGTGAAACAACATATTCTATTGATTTTAGTGGTAGAAACTGATGCTGAAGTGCATGAAATTTAAGCAAGCAAAAGTGTAGTTATAACCCAAGAATACTATTCAATGGGGTAACGTCACTTATAGTCGTACACATTTTATACACAATAAACCTACTCAAATTTTTCACACAGGTTACAGTTTGCGGTTTTGCAACTTCTGCAGGATCCACATTGTGGGACAAACAGCGGGATGACTTTGTCACCTATGAAGAACAGAAGGAGACAGTCTTAGCATATGTTCATTACTGGACAATGGTAATGAAGATCATTGCAGTGGTTTTGATCTTCTTACATTTTGCATCAGGTTGTACACCGTTTACACTATTATTGAATATTTAGCAAGTTTCAGCCCTTTTTCTTATTTTATTGCGTCACAATATTGAATCCCAGTGCCTCTGACAAAGTCGCAACAACGATCAACACATCTTATGAATCTAATCCGGAGCATCAGCTTTGGAACACTTGTGAAGTTAGAGGATAAAATGATTGCAGTACAAAACACAGAAATCCTTGAGGATGACTTGCTGCCATCTTCAAAAGAACAGCAGCTTGGGAGAAGAAAAATCTGCAAATCAGTGTGCTCCATTTACTACGGCGGTCTAATATTTAGAGGGGGTAGGCTTCCAGCAGGCTGTCTGAGGATTTATCAAAGGTATCACAGTGGCTCACACTGAGGGGTGTTTCCTATTGTGGTATAAAAAAGTCACAAATTGTGGCGCACACTATAATTGCACAATAATTTACCACTTTTCACTTCTTGTCACTTTTTAAAAAGTTAGTGAGTAAAGTGAGCAGGGCTTAGAACGAGGGGACTCCGCAGCCCAACAGATTTACTATAATTTACACTTTTTCCTGTTGATCAGTGTCAATGAAAAAAAATTATGAAAACCACAATGATTGTACTGCTCTGCCGTAGGCGTATATTAGCTTCAGTACAACACATTACTTCTGACCCACCTGGTTTAACAATGGTGACTCCCTGACCAATGCTTTCAACCACTCCAACAGCTTCATGACCCAAGATCACTGGAAACTTGGTTGCTATTATTCCATTAAGTGCACTGTTATCAGATCCGCAAATACCAGAAGAAATAATCTGTGTACAATGGAAAAATTACAAAATATTTTAAAATTTTCAGAAACCTGTGGTGAACAACAGCACAGACTGGACAAGTCCCACATAGATCTTTTTTTGGACAACCTTGTAATATCTAAGACTTTATTCTAAAACTTCACATTGAAGATAAAGTTGCTTAGTAGGATAACTCCTTTCAGTTTGGATCCATGAACAGCCAGGGAAATGCAGTGTTACATGCAACTATCCAGATATCTATTCTTGCTCAGAGTGGGATCCCGCTCCCCTATTATGTCCCTAGTCAGGTATATGAACAATTGGGGAAATTCTGTGCTGATGTATTATTAATGCATTTTTAAAAAGATCCATCTTTTTAGAGATGAATTTTTTCTCATTCAGAACTCCAAATTATAAAGCCTCCACCAGGGGCTTACTGCACAGCTCAGAATAAGGCCTCTTTCACACTACAGTATGTCGATTTCAGTGTTTTGCGTTCCGTTTTTCACGGATCCGTTTTTCAGTTTTTTTGTTTCGGTTCCGTTTTTCCGTTCCGTTTTTCCATATGGCATATACAGTATACAGTAATTACATAGAGAAAATTGGGCTGGGCATAACATTTTCAAAAGATGGTTGTGCAAAAAACGGAACAGATACGGAAGACAAACGGATGCATTTCCGTATGTGTTCCGTTTTTTTTTTGCGGACCCATTGACTTTAATGGAGAGACGGAACGTGATTTGCGGCCAAATATAGGACATGTTCTATCTTTTAACGGAACGGAAAAATGGAAATACGAAAACGGAATGCATGCGGACTACATTCCATTTTTCTTGCGGAACCATTGAAATGAATGGTTCCATATACGGAATGCAAAAAACGCCCCACAAAACGGAAAAAAAACCCGGTAGTGTGAAAGAGGCCTAAGGCTGCATTCACACGACCGTGGTGTGTTGCGGACCCGCAAATTGCGGACCCGCAACACACCAGCCCATCACCCCCATAGAAATGCCTATTCTTTTCCGCAAGCTGCGGACAAGAATAGGACATGTTCTATCTTTTGCGGAGCTGCTGACCTGAAGATCGGGGCCGCGCTCCGCAAATGCGGATGCAGATAGCACACTGTGTGCTGTCCGCATCCATTCCGTCCCCATAGAGAATGAATGGGTCCGCACCCGTTCCGCAAATTTGCGGAACGTAAGCGGACCCATTTTGCGGACGTGTGAATGGAGCCTAAGGGTGCATTCACACGACCGTATAAATGGATCCGCATCCATTCCGCAAAAGATGCAGATGCTGTCTGCATCTGTTGTTCTGTTCCGTGGATCCGCAAAAAAGTTAGAGCATCTCCTACTCTTGTCTGCAACCGCGTACAAGCTTAGGCATTATCTATATAGCGCTGGCCGTGCGCGGTACTCAAGTTGCGGAACGCACACGCCGGTATCCGTGTTTTGCGGATCCACAATTTGTGGACGGCAAAACACCTACGGTCGTGTGAATGCACCCTAAAACAGTATGAAACGACAGCATGAATTGTAAAAATATATACACACGCCAGATTTATCTTGACTCATTTTAATGTGATTTGCTGTATTGCTGTTACATGATTTTGTTGTATTGATGTGTTAAGCCAGTCAAAAGCATCAGGACACCATTCTTGCTCATTGAGGTGTTTCATTTATTCCCATTACCACAGGGGTATAAAATCCAGCACATGCAGTCGGCCTTTACAAACACTTGTGAAAAAAGTGCTCCCTGGACTCGAGAATGATACTGTAATAGGATGTCACCATTGTGAAATTTCTTCTATCCTAATCCACGATCACCTGTGAGTGGTACTATTGCAACATGGAAGGAAGGTTTAGGAACCACAGCAACTCAGCCACAAGGTGGCAGACCATGTGAAATGACAGAGCATGGTCGTAGTACTGCAGAGCACAGTGTGCAAGATTTGACAATGCTCTGCTGACTCCATAGCTGCAGAGTTCAATACCACCTCGAGCATTAACATCAGCACTGAGTATATTGCCCATTTGTCATGTAAATTTGGAATAAATGACTCATATGGTAATGTGTTGGGTCCATGTTCATATGTGCCCGTAATGATGAGAAAAATGATGTCTTAAAATATGCCCCTCTGGGACACATGACCTACTGGATTATCTGTAACCGCGTAAAATGTCACTTTTTCCAACAATGTATTGTCTCCTGTTAACTGAAAACTAGCAAAATGCTAAAATTACCTTTAGGCTCCATTCACACGTCCATAACATGTTTTGCGGATCCACAAAACACGGACACCGGCAATGTGCACATCGCTGCACTAATAGAAGAATAGGACATGTTTTATTTTTTTCGAAAACGGAATTGTGGACCCGGAAGCGTGGGTCCGCAATTCCGTTCCGCAAAATGCAGAACGGAATTGCGGACGTGTGAATGGGGCCTTAGTCACAGTTACATAGTTGATAGGGTTCAGAGGCACAAGTCTATCATGTCCAATCAAGTCATGAATGTTACTCTAAATCACTATGAGGTAAGTAACCCAAAATAGTTACTATGTTACTCAACATATAATGTACACCTAAAAGGGGTATTGAACCTAAAGGGGTCATCAACATTCAAATTGGTGGGAGTTTAACCCATGTGATCCCTATTAATTGTTAGAGCAAAGTAGCAGCTGTGATGAACCCATCTCTTGTTGGCTTGACTTTTGCTGGAAGTTTGTGGTTACCATTTTCAATGCTTACCAGACCACCGGAATTTCTAGACTACGAGTTTTTGACCTAAATTTTTATGGCATGGGTAGACTACAGTTCTCAGAAAGATCATCAAATTTGGGGTTATTTAGTTTAGAAAAGTGATCCTGCTTTTAAATATATGTAAGAAGGATACGGAGATTTCTGCCATGATCTTCACTTTTAATACTCAACGCTATGCTACTCAGGTGGCATCATATATTTCTAGAGGAAAGAAGGTTTCTACACCAACGTTGTGAGAGGACTGAGACCATGGAATTCTCGGCCAGAGAAGGGGGTGATGGTGAATTCACTAAATGAATTCCAAAGGAACCTGGAGAGTAACAATATTACGTATTATCTTTACTAGATTACTGGAAGTGGGTCATTGATCGAGAGATTTCTTTTGATTGCCTGTTTTGGATTCAAGAAGGATTTTTTCCCCTAACATTAGGAAAATTGCCTTCTGCTTTGTGTTTTTTTTATTTTTTTTTATTTTTACCTTCTTCTGGATCAACTCTGCAGGATAACAGGCTGAACTGGAAGAATGTATATCTTACTTATATTAATATCTTGGGAAAACATAACTTGGTGATTACATCATAACATGGCAATGACTACTATCAATATCAACATTATAAAAATAATGATAATACAGAAGGCAAAGTAAATATGTGAAAGATGTGACAGTGTAAAGTCATTCAACAGAATATCGTTGAAAGCCTATGTTTTCATGAGTGCACAGTATTTTGGCTACAACACATTGATACTTTCATAAGGGAAAAAATAGTCACCATTCAATAGGGTAGCTTTTAATACTGGCACATAGAGGAGGCATTGCTCACTGGAGACCTTCTAGTACAGCATATAGACAGGGGTCTGTGTATGCAGACATGATGGTAGTAGTCACTAGACTCCTTTAGGACAAAGGCATGGATTTCCAGGTGGCCAGTAGTTCAGAGGAATGTGCAAGATCAATACAATCTAGTTATTTTGGTATCCTGAGATACAATCTTCTGTATACTGGATGTATAATGAAAAGATAAAGACTTCCAGGTTATGCAAAGAGTTCTGAAATGAAAACAGCAAAGCTTGGAGACAGAATACAAAGAGTGACTTGTGTAAAGTGGCCTTGGCTGAGATGCCAACCAAGTATTACGTTAGGACACTTCATTTCCTTTTGGTGAAAGTTTTAAAATATCTGTCCCTGGTTCTCCTTGGTGATAACAGCCAATCACCGTAGGCAAGAGAAGCCGGATCCCTGGGTCATCACCAGCCTGTAATGACATTATTTCTTTAACCCCTTCCTGTACTGCAGAGTAATGCAGTCAGCGTTCGGTCAGTGATTTCCTTCAGTGAATTTAAGCCAAAACCAGTTGCGGCTCTAAACACAGAACAGGTGCAGATCTTTCCCTTATACCTTGTCTGTGTAGCTCCACTCCTGCTTTTGGCTCCCAATCACTGGCATGTAAATAAGGCCTATTGCACACGACCGTATGGCTTTTTCAGTATTTTGCGGTCGGCAAAAAACGGATCCGCAAAAAATACGGATGATGTCCGTGTGTATTCCGTTTTTTTGCAGAACGGAACAGCTGGCCCCTGATAGTACTGTTCCATCCTTGTCCGTTACACGGACAATAATAGGACAAGTTCTATCTTTGAAGGGAACGGAAAAACGGAATGCATACAGAGTACATTCAATTTTTTTTGCAGACCCATTGAAATGAATGCAAAAAACAGAACGGAATAAAAAAACGTTTGTGTGCAAGAGGCCTAATGTATAGTAATACGTCACAGCAGGAAGGCGGTTCACTTACGACTAGCTGGCTAGAAACAAAAAAACTGTGTGCACCAGCTTTCCTTTACATCCTGTCAGTGTGTAGTACTGAGTGCCTAAGTGTCTGAACTACAGCCTTGAAGGAGAGGTTTGCAGCTGGGTGACACCTTGTCCTTTACAAGATACCAGCATATTGCCAAGAACTTGTTGAAGCAGGAATTGTAAAGCATCAACACAATTAGTGACTTGAGTAGAGGCGTAGTTAGGACACATGCACATGGCAGAGCTCTGTGGCCCGAACCTGTGTGCCCCTTTCTAGCCATACATAGTTAAAGCAAATACTTGCCATAAATCTCTCCTTTGGATCTGCTGTGTTTGGAAAGGCAAACAAGAATGCTATGATCTGCAATAGACTTTAAAGGGGTTTTCGGAGACTTTTTTTTACTGATTATCTGTCCTCTGAATAGGTCATCAGTATCAGATCAGTGGCAGTCCGACACCCGGGACCAGGGGTGCAGCCTTTCTGCTGCCTGGGGCAAAAAGTGAAAAAGCGCCCCTCGTCCCCACTGCCAATGTCTTAACCTAACTCCTTCTCTTCAGCCCATGGCGCTTCAGCTGCCCCCCCTCTTGACCCTACCTGGTGCTGCCTGAGGTGATCGCCTCACCTGGCCTCATTGGTGGTGCACCCCTGCCCGGGACCCTTACAGATGAGCTGGCGCTCACAAAAGTGCAGAGGCATTCTCTTTGCTCACAAGCGCCATACATTGTATAGTATCTGTGATTGGTATTGCAGCTCAGCCCCATTCACTTCAATAGGACTAAGCTGCATCTAGGCCATTTGACCAATGATCATGTCGTCACCGGCCTAGGCTATGCTGCAAGAAGGAGGCAGCGCTACTGCGAACACCAATGACTTCTCAAACATCTGATTGGCGGGGGTTGCAGGTGTGGGAGCTCTGGGAACTAAAAGTGGCTCTGGAAAAAATACTAAAAGTGGCCCTGTTTTATTCTTGAGTCCAAATTGATGGAAGGCAGGACCAGCAATACCATATTGTGGCACAATATACTGACACAGCCAAGCCATCACAAAATACTGCCTGCAGCACAAAATACATCTCCAAAAACAGTCACTAGCCAGCTCCTGGGCATTGGCCCACCTGGACATTTCCCTGTAAGGATAGGGCCAATATGCCCCCGAGCTCCACCAATCAAATTCTGATGACCTATCCAGACATCAGTATGAAATTAACATCCAGGTGCAGTTTTATGAAAAAAATGTGCAGTTGAAGAATACCACAAACACAAATGCATTTCTTATGCGTTTTTCAATTATATTAAACATTTTGTGTGTTAGTGTATGGAGAAAGGGCCAGTATAACACCATACCTGAAACATTCTACATAAAAAAATAAAACTGCCACAAAATGCAGCATCACCTAAATACTGTGTATGTTTACACGTTGTGGATATGCTCCAGATTTTCTGTACAGGTTTGCAGGTGGAAAGTACTCAGCGTATTACAGTAACAGCAGAGAGGATGCGATTTTAACACATCTCGTCCACAAGTGAAGGCAAAAAAATCCATGTAGATATTGGCCTGTGGTGCAGAATTTAAAGAGGATATTCACCCCTGAGGGCTTTATAGGCAGACCCTCCAGCGTGGCTGGATCTTCAGAGGGAATCATGCTTACCCGATTCCACCCCTGTGTTCCGACTCCTCTGCGTCAATATCATGTTTGACGTGAGTCACGTGGCCACTGCAGCAAGTGACTGGCTGTAGCGGTGACGTGTCCCCTGCAAACTAGATGCTGATGTGGGGAGGCCCAAGATCTTTAGCGGAGCCAGGGGAACAAAGGGGCTAGCGGCGAGGATTAGGTAAGTATGATTCTGCAGGTCCAGCCACGATGGGTGTCTGCCAGGGGTGAACAACCCTTTTAAATGCAAGTAAGGCCTCATGCACACGTCTGTATTTTGTTTCCGTGTCCGATCATTTTTTTTTGCGGATAGGATGCGGACCCATTCATTTCAATGGGTCCGCAAAAAACGCGGACAGCACACCGTGTACTGATGCTCCGCAAAAAAAAAAGTGCATGTCCTATTTTTTTCTAGTTTGTGGAGAAGGATAGGCATTATTACAATGGATCCGCAAAAACGGATACCATACGGAACATCATCAGTTTTTTTTGCGGACCGCAAAACACATACGGTCGTGTGCATGTAGCCTAAGTCAGTTCTTTTTGTGAATTTTCACTACTTTTGTAATGCACGGGGTAAAATCTGAGGCAAATCCGTGACAAAATCAGTTTCTTTTTCATGACGTGTGGACCTACCCTTAATCCACGGATCAAAAATATCATTTGCATAATGTACATTTCAAATTTTTCTGCAAGGTGAATATTAGACATTTTAAGTACAGTTCTCTTACCTTTACACGAACTTCATGAGCCTTTGGTGGAGCAACTTCAATCTCTTCGATGGTAAGGGGCTTGCGAGCTTCCCAGGCAACAGCAGCCTTGCATTTAATGACCTTCAAAATAAAACCATTGTTTTGGTGATGGTTCATGTCATTATTAATAGTAATGAGCGGCAGGGGCAATATTAGAATTCGCAATATTTCACAAATATTTTGTAGAATATTCGTCATATATTCGCAAATTCGAGATTATATTCTTGATTGCGAAAATCGGCAATGTATTAGAAACATAGAATATAGAATGTGTCGGCAGATAAGAACCATTTGGCCCATCTAGTCTGCCCAATATACTGAGTACTATGGATAGCCCCTGGCCCTATCTTATATGAAGGATGGCCTTATGCCTATCCCATGCATGCTTAAACTCCTTCACTGTATTTGCAAAATGGTGTAAAGGAAAACTGGTTTAGTTGCCCAGAGCAACCAGAGTCCACCTTTCATTTTTGAAAGGAGCTCTGAAAAACGGCAGTATCTTGTGGATTGTGGACCCATTCAATATGATCTGTGGTCTGCAATACGGGCACAGGGCACACACTTGCGTGCATGATCCCTCACTGTGTGAAAGTGGCCTAAGGCGGAGTTCCGGCAGCAGCACGGCAGCGCACGCCGAGAGGCGGCCGGACTAAAAGTACTGCATGCAGTACTTTTAGTCTGGCTGCCTCTCGGCGTGCGCTGCTGTGCTGACACCGGAACTCTGCCCCCATTATAGTCAATGGGGATGGAGCGGCAGTCCGGGGGCACACGTGAACTAGCGGCAGGACGAATCCGAACAGCCTGCCGGAGTCCCCTGTCGCTAGTGTGAAAGTATCCTTAGGCCTGCATCACGGACGCATTTTTTGGTCAGGGTGTTTTGAGACAAACACAGGAGTGCATACAAGAGAGATATATCAATTTTTGCGTTATCCTTTCTTTCTCTACACATGTGAACCCAACCATAAGGAACTGTATGCACTGCCTTCTAGACAGAATATAATTTTAGGCATTTGCATCATGGCTACTCTTTTTCGTCCAGACTTGTAAACAGCTCATGCATACTAAGAACTAGCATAAAGTCGTGCAAAACAGGCAATTTCAGAACGCCCCCATTGTAAGACATATTCATGAAAGCGTAAGCAACATTTCTCCCATTTCATCAAAACAGCCTGACTCACTGCCAAACCAGTAAAACCTGCCAAATGTATTTGCTGAAACGGCAGCAATCATACACATCTACTGAAAAAACATAAAAAGAACACAAATAACAAACTAGCATTACTGAAAGGCAATAAGCTAAAGGAAGAAAGCAGCATGCCAGCAAAGCAAAATGATAATGGAAATAGTGTAATACTTTTCCTGCGGTGCTCATGTTGATGTCAGGTATTAGCTGTTCTGTGTTCTATGAACAGATACGGTTCTGCTCCAACTATTGTAGTGACACTCCCTAAACTTCCTTAGCTCAGCCTTAAGCACTACTGTACAAAGTAGGCGGTTTATATCTTCTGCTTGCCGGGATTTTTGGCAGCGTTACTATCCAGTGTAAATAAAGTGTGCGTCACTCAGTGAATTGTCTGCTACAAGTTAATATTTCATCAACTGCATTACTACTACCAGGGCAAATGAGTTCAAACATTACTCAGATTCTGCACTCCATCTTTGAAATTTAGCTGATCATAAATGACTGTGCACTTTATTTGCCCACCAAAAAATATAATGTGGTACATTCATGACATTCATTTACAGATTTACTAATTTGGTCTGATCTGTAGATGGAATTTAAGCAACGGAGCGGGGCGCAGACAGTAGCGTAATGTAACTTGACTTAGGGGGAAGTATGTAGGCAGGAAAGGGTTAAGTGGGTTTTCAGTATAGGTGTATGCAGGGTTAAGAAAGTGGGGCGGGGGGTTATAATTTGCGGGCTGTTTATAACCCAAGGTGGGGGTGGGATCTGCAGCAGTGTCCGGGGATATTCGGTGAGTTAGGTTGTAGTGAGTTGCGCTGCTTTAGTTAGGTAATGGCAACCCTAGATGAGTTGTTGGTTGCGGTCAGAGCCGCAGCAGAACATCATGGTTCTGCGTGGCTACAAAGGAGCTTGCAGGCAGCTTTGGAGGCGCCCGCTGTGCCTACGGCTGCTTTAGTGGGAGCGCCGGAGCGCTTGAGTCCAGAGGCGACCCCCCCCCGGGTGCGGTGCCGTTTGCGGAGCCCCCTTAGGGACCCTCCACTGCGACCGGCTGGGGCTGATCGAGCTACGGCCAGACGGCGTAGTGGCAGGAATACGGCACCGCGGCGGGCACCTGCGGGAGAGGGTCGTGTTAGTTCCCGCCGCTCGTCCCTGGCTCGGCGGGGGGGGGGGGGGGGGCGTGCGGTGCTGCGGGGAGTGCATCCCATGTGGTCCCTGGAGCAGAGATACCCGACCTACTTGGACGTGCGGTGGATCGGCGGAGAGGATGTCGGGGGACGCGGCCTCACTGTCCTGTGGTGAGGGCTCATCGGTGGAGGGGGCAGCGGCGGAGCGGGAGGCGCTGTGGCCTGTTCCTGTGGGCCGGCAGGAGTCGTCTTCTGTGCAGCAAGTGGCGTGTTCAGTGGCACCGGTGGCGAGTACTGCAGGCCAGAGGCTCAGAGGAAGAGCGCAGGCTGGGAGTTCGCAGCAAGAGGGGAATCCTGTGAGAACAGCAATGCCAGTGGAGAGTCTGGGTACTGCAGGCCAGAGATTCAGAGGCAATGCGCTGGCTGGGGATTCCAGTGTGGTCCTGCCCCCAGTGCAGCAGTCAGGTGATGTGACCGGAAGGGAACGCTACGCGGCTACCGGTTTCCGTCCTGGTGCGCCACAGGACGGCGGCAATAATGGCGAGGTTGCGGGACAGCGGCTACCTTCCGGTGGGCCAAGGGGCGACGTGCCAGCAGGTCTGCGACCCTGCCACGCGGACAGTGGCAGGGGTCTCCAGTCGGCTTCTATTTTGGAGGAAGGAGAACTCGGCATGGAAGATTGCAAAGCGGACGACAGGTCGGAGGTCGTTGGTGTCGGTCCATCGTCTTCTACACGTCCGGTTGGTGTGATACCAGGAGGAGTGACAGAGCGCTCTGCGGCGACTGGGAGGATACCCCAGGGTCAGCCAGGTGAGAGATCTTCGTGTCAGGCCCTGGAATGTGGGGGGTTGGGGAGTGCGGGGGGTCGGTTAGGGCAGGCGGGGCCTGAGGGTTTGGCGCAGGAATTGCTGTCGGGCATGTTGGCTCTTATCGCGCGTTTGGGTAATGGGGCGGTTGGTTCCCCAACAGCGGTGTGGGCATCTGGGACTGAGGTTGGGTTGGGCGAACAATCCAGTGGGGTTAGGGCAGGAGAAGCGCCTGTTGTGGTGGTTGGTGCCCCGGTGGGCGAAGTGGTGGTGAGCGGGGGAAGTAAAGGAAAAGTTGGTGAGGAAGTTAGGTTGGCGGATGCGGCAAAAGGGGAGGTATACGTGTGCTTTGAGGGGCCATTGGGAGCGCACTTGAAGCCTGAGGTCAGGGCGAAGATTTGGAAGGACGAGTTTGTGGAAATTTTTTCGTTACTTCCGTTAGAGAAGTTTCAGTTGGATAGGGTGAGGTTGGATGAGAGCAAACGTGAGGAGGAGGAGAAGCGGCAGTATAGGCTTATACCGCACACTTTTCTGAATTGGCTGCAGGCTTTCGCCATATTGGCTAGTGTGGTTGGCGAGAAGGCACCCGAACACTATTCGGCGCTTTTTTGTTATATGGATGCGGTCGGGGAGGCATATCGGACTTATGGGGGGTTGGCTTGGCTCAGGTACGACGAGCAGTTTCTTCAGCGGAAGGCGATCCGGGCTAGTATTAGGTGGGACCATAAGGACATAAGCTTATGGATGCGGCTAATGTCGGCTCCAAAAGGCGGTAGCCAGTCCTTTCGGGGGGCGGCCGGGGGTTCCTCGGCTTCCGACTTCAGTAGTGGGAATAAAAAGGGATGCTGTTGGCAATTTAATGAGGGGTTCTGTAAGTACCTGGCCAATTGCCGGTTTAAGCATGAATGCTCCGGTTGCGGCGGGGCTCACAACTTGTCGAGGTGTTTTAAGCGCGGAAAAGGCAAGGGATTCGAGTTTATGCAGAAGAGGGGTGACTCTGGTGAAGGTGGTCGAGATGGAGCCTTTCCTAAGGATTTATCCAAATAGGGAGGCGGCAGGGTTATTGTTATCGGGTTTCAGGGACGGTTTTAAGATCCCGTGTGTTTCGGAGGGGGTTGTGGTTGCCGATCGCAACTTGTCCTCCGCATTGGCGCACCCGGTTGTCATTGCTGACAAGATTGCCAAGGAAGTGGTAGCGGGGAGGATAGCAGGCCTGTTTGCAGAATGTCCGTTGCGGGGTTTTTGGGTTTCGCCATTGGGATTGCTCCCAAAGAAGGAGCTGAACAAGTTTCGGCTTATTCACAATTTGTTGTTTCCTGTGGGGAGTTCCGTCAACGATGGTATTGATGATGAGTTATGTTCAGTGTCGTACACGTCATTTGACGAGGCGGTGCGGTGGGTGCAAAGTTTTGGGTATGGGGCGTTGTTGGCGAAAACGGACATTGAGGCCGCTTTTTGTTTGTTGCCCATTCATCCAGATAGCTTTCACTTACTCGGTTTTAGATGGGAGGGGCAATTTTATGTGGATTGCTGCTTACCTATGGGTTGTGCTATTTCTTGTTCTTTGTTCGAAATGTTTAGTTCATTTTTAGAATGGGTGGTAAAGCGAGAAGCAGGTTGGAACTGTGTTACACTATCTAGACCAGGGTTTCTCAACTCCGGTCCTCGGGACCCACCTACCAGTCATGTTTTCAGGATTTCCTTAGTATTGAGCAGGTGATATAATTAGTGTCTATGCCTCAGGACTTAACACAGGTATTCCTTCTGTGGGATATTTTCAAATCCTGACCTGTAGGTGGGTCCCGAGGACCGAAGTTGAGAAACCCTGATCTAGACGATTTTGTTTCTTGGTCCTGCTGGTTCGCGGGTTTGTTCGGTGTTGTTGCGCACCATGGAGCGAGTGGCAGACAGGTTCGGGGTGCCGTTAGCGGTGGATAAAACGGAGGGACCGGCTACATCGGTCAAGTTTTTGACCATAGAAATTGATAGCGTGGCAATGGAGTGCAGGTTGCCAGAAGATAAGGTGGTAGATTTGCGAGGTGAGGTAGCGTTTCTGCGTAGGGCAAAGAAAGTGCAGTTACGTCACGTATAGTCGGTTTTGGGGAAATTTAACTTTGCTTGCAGAATTTTGCCCATGGGTCGGGTGTTTTGTAGGCGATTGGCCAAAGCTACTGCGGGAGTTAAGGTACCTTTCCATTTTTTGAGGTTGTCTGCGGAAGTATGGGAGGATTTAGGCGTTTGGGAGCGTTTTTTGGGGGATTATAACGGCCGTTCGATTTGGATGGAGGCGCCCGTTTCTAGTGCAGATTTGGAATTGTTTACGGATGGATCGGGTATGGCGCGTAATGACGAGGGCATTGGAGTGCGGGGCCTTGGCCGGAGGAGTGGAGAGGGACCGGCTTGCTTGGTAATCTAGCGTTGTTGGAGTTGTTCCCAATAGTCTTGGCGACTGAACTGTGGGGGGAATTGTTACGGAATAAACGGGTGTGTTTTTGTTGTGATAATTTGGGTGTGGTGCAAGCGGTAAATAGTCAGTCAGCTAATTCACCTCCTGTTGTGCGTTTGCTTCGGCACCTGGTCCTCAGAGGGTTACGTTTGGATGCTTGTTTTGTGTCGGTGCATGTTCCTGGTGTTGATAATTCTATCGCTGATTCCCTTTCTCGTTTTCAGTGGGATCGTTTTCGCAGTTTGGTGCCCAGCGCGGATGCTACGGGTCTGCCCTGTCCTCAGTGGCTCCGGAGCATGGCCTTGGGGTCTCGTCAGATCTGATTCGGCAGTCCGTGAGTAGGAGTACGTGGTCTGCTTATTCTTCAGTGTGGTCTCATTGGGAGCGGCTTGTAGATCAGGTGGGGGGTTGTGAGGCAGTGGAGGATTTTCATGTGCTGTTGGTTTATTTTGTGGGGTTGGCTTATAGTTCGGGATTGTCTTTCTCGGTGGCTTCTAAAAGGGTGACGGCTGTGGCTTTTTGGTTGCGTTTGCGTGGTTTAGCTGACGTATCCCGGAGTTTTTTGGTGCGCCAGGCTCTGAAGGGCTAGGGCTGTTAGGAAGGACGCTCGTCGTCCTATTTCCTTTTCGGTGTTACAACAGGTGTGGGAGCAGGTTGGTGTGGTGTGCAATTCTGAGTATGAAGTGTGTTTGTTTAGGGCCTCGTTTTCTTTGGCTTTCTTTGGGGCCTTAAGCTGGTGGCGAGTAGTAGGGCGAATGGCGGTGGATTGTTGATGGATGACAGTGGTGTAACTCCCGGGGAAGCAGCTGCTTCGGGGACCGGCGTCCCGGCAGCGTGTGTGACAATTAATTTTCAAGTTAGTTAAATATCGATTCACAGCAGCGGCTGACCAGGCCCCCTCGCTAATGTGATCTAATCTTACTGTCTCCTAAAGTCTCCTGATGTGTCTGGGATTCGAACCCACAACCTCCAATGTATCAGTGTATCAGAGGCAAAGCATTTACCCTCACAACCATAAAGGCTGCAATACAACTGATTGAAAAAATATGAGACTTCTACTGTTATAGCTGGCTAAGACAGCTATACACATGACAGCTGCCCCAACACACCCAGCACTGCTATATCTCTATATGACAGCTGTCCCAGCACACTCAGCTCTGCTATATCTCTATATATGAGCAGCTGCCATGTGTATAGATGTACACTTAGCCAGCTATAACAGTAGAAGTCTCATATTTTTTCAGTCAGCAGCAAGGCAGCTGTTATGGTCTTGTGGTTAAATGCTTTGCCTCTGATACAGAAGGTCGTGGGTTCAAATCCCAATACAAACACTGACTCCATATATGGACAAACAGGGCGGGACACAGGAAGACGCTGCATCGCATCGCTGACATGGAGGTAAGTAGAAGTGTTTATTATTTTTTTTTAATACCCGACTGTTACTGCCATGGGGGGAGCGGGGGTTGGCACCTGATACTGGCACATGGGGGGAAAAGAGGCACCTGATACTGGCACATGGGGGGAGGCACCTGATACTGGCACCTGGGGGGGAGGGGGGGTTGGCACCTGATACTGGCACATGGGGGGGAGAGAGGCACCTGATACTGGCACATGGGGGGGGAGAGGGGTTGGCACCTGATACTGGCACCTGGGGGGGAGGGGGGGTTGGCACCTGATACTGGCACCTGGGGGGAGGGGGGGTTGGCACCTGGTACTGGCACATGGGGGGGAGAGGGGTTGGCACCTGATACTGGCACCTGGGGGGGAGGGGGGGGTTGGCACCTGATACTGGCACATGGGGGGAGAGAGGCACCTGATACTGGCACATGGGGGAGGCACCTGATACTGTTACATGGGGGGGAGAGGCACCTGATACTGGCACATGGGGGGGAGAGGGGTTGGCACCTGATACTGGCACCTGGGGGGGGAGGGGGGTTTGGAACCTGATACTGGCACATGGGGGGAGGGAGAGAGGCACTTGATACTGGCACATGATGGGGGGCATCTATGGGGACACTTACTGGCACATTATTGGGGGGCATTATGGGGGACACTAGGCCGGCAGCCTATCAGAGGCCGGACACTGAGGGGCATCTACTGGGGCACTATATATGGGGCATTTTATACTGATACATTATGGGGGGCACTAGCAGGAAGGGGGGAGAGGAGCACTATGGGGGAATTTACTGGGGGCACTATATAGGGGTATTTTATACTGGGATATAGGGGCACTATGGGGACATTAGCTCAACTGGGGGCATTACAAGGGGGTATTTTTGCACTGTCACATTATAAGGAGAATTATTACTACTGGGGGGCATTATGGTGGGCTTTATTACTCCCCATGGTATGACCCCCTAGTAGCAGCACCAACCTCTCCCTGTTCTGCTATCCCTCTGCCCCTTCTCCAAATCCTTATTATGAAATCTTTCTCATTAGGATAAAGCACAACATCAGCTCCGCCGAGCCCCCGGCCAAGTGTGGAAGTGGTGTCCGAGATCCCCAAGGGTCAAGTAACTGTAAGTTTTCATGTGAAATATGTTTATGCTATACACATATAGCATCCACTGTGCCACACAATATACAGTATACCGCTACACTGTGCCACACAATATACAGTATACCGCTACACTGTGCCAAAGGAGTGGGGTTTACACAGGAGGAGGGAGGTGCGAAGCACGCTGGAGGGGCCCTTACAAATATTTGCTGTGGGGCCCAGTCACTTCTAGTTACTCCCCTGATGGATGACATTAGTTTGGGTGAGGAAGGTGTACGATGTGTGTTGCGTAAGTCGAAAACTGATCAAGTCGGTAAGGGGGTTTGTGTTTTGTTGCGCCCATTAGCTGGGTCTGTGCTGTGCCCTGTTCGGTGTGTGGAGGAGTTTTTGTTATTATGGCCGGGTGTGGCGGGCTTTTTGATGCACCAAGATGGTTCGGGGATGTCTCTTTTCCAGTTTGTGGCGATCTTCAGGCGGTGTCTGGCGGCTGCGGGTCATCCGGCCATGGAGTTTGCATCGCATTCTTTCAGAATCGGGGCGGCGACTGAATCGGCAAGGTGGGGTCTCAGTGATGTAGTTATCAAGCGGATTGGACGATGGGAATCGGATTGCTTGCGGCGATATATTCGCCCTCATATGTTGTAGTGGGGGAGGAGGTTCGTTGGAGTTTGCAGGTTCGGGTCAAGTCTCATTGTGTTTGTTTTTTAGGGTCATCTTCATGTTTGGCGTGGATTCTGTGTCATTCCTACGTTCACTCGGGAGCGCTGAGAGCAAGACGTGCGGAGGAACGAAAGGCAATTGGGTTTTCGGCCGGAGGAGTTGCAAGTGTGGTGGATTGGCGTGAGAGGGATGTTGTGGGGTCGGGTGTTGCTGGAGTTTCATGCTTTTGCGGGGTTGGATAGGCCCCCAGACATTTTAGTTCTGCACGTTGGGGGGAACGATTTAGGTGTTTGTCGCTCTAGGGATGTGATACGTGACATCAAACTGGATTTGTTGCGGTTGCTGGGTGAATTTCCTGATTTGTTGGTTGTTTGGTCTGAGGTGGTTGCTAGAAGGTCGTGGCGGTTTGCGAGGTCAGTAGATCGAATTAATAAGGCGCGGGGGCGAAGCTAAATAAGGAGGTTGGTCGTTTTGTCCGTCACGGGCCAGGGGAGCACCCAGGAATTTTGTTTAGGGGGGGTCCGAAAGGCAAAAAAATGTGGCATGTGTAGTGCGCTGTGCTAATTCAATTTTTCAAAGCCCCCTTTATATTTAAAAATGCAGGGAAAGGGAGTAGTGTGTTGTGCTGATTCTTTAATTGGCGATTGTAAAAGCACTGCAGGAAAATTAACATTTTTTGGGCCCTGCCCATTATTAAAAGCCCCTCCTATATATAATAGGCCACTCCCAACAAACACTGTACAGCTGACATTCTATAGTTTCGGCCTGTCTCTACACATTATACGGAGAGGGGAGGGTCTGTCCTGGCTGCACTGCCTGCTTCACATTATACAATAGACAGCAGGCTACAGCCAGGAAGCTCCTCCGCTCTCCTCCTTCCCCTGATCCTGCTCAAGGCCTGTGGTTCCCCCCACCATCTGCCACCCGCCCGTGGCCTGCTGCCCTCTTTCGCCATCCTCACCCAGCTCTGAATCCTCCTTCTGCAAATGGTAGGGGGAGGAGCCGTGGCATCTCCTTTCCTACATAGCGCCCCCTACCTCTTACATCCAGTGATGTCACCTTTGTTGTAGACGTTCTCTTTCCTCATCTTCTCCATTCAGACCAGACCGCCATGATGATTTTTCAGCCATCTCCCATCTCAGAGATTAACAAACAGACATTAGTTTCCCACATTTCCATCATCTTCACATCTTCTGAACACCCTTTCCTGCCACCCCCAATACTGTTCCCGCTGTGCCCCCAATACTATACTGCAGAAACAGTCCCCCTGGAAATACTGCTACCACACAGATAGTGCCCCCCTCAACAATTATTGGCACACAGTGCTCTAAAAAAATAACTGCACCCAGACACTAATAGTATAAAGATAATGTCCCCCAAAAATTATTGTGCTAAGCTGATACTGTGGCAGGGTGCCCCCCAAAGTAACAGGGCTCCCCAAAATAGAAATAATTCTCTGCCAGAGCACACTTAGTAGTAATAATGCCCCTATAGTGCCCACACTAGTAATCATGTTCCTCATAGCCCCCCAGTATTAGCAAAGCTCTGCATAATACCTCCTAGTACTAATAATTCTCCATACAATATGACAGTACATGAAATACCCCCGCTTAGTGCCCGCTGTTGAGCTAATGTCCCCATAATGTATGCCAGTATAAAATACCCCTATATAGTGCCCCAGTAAATGCCCTCATAGTGCTCCTCTCCCCCTTCCCCATAGTGTCCCCCATAATATGCCAGTAAAAAATGCCCCTTCTAGGTGCCACCATATCCCCAAATAGTGCTCCACTCCCCCATAGTGCCTACCATAATGTGCCAGTAAAAAAATGCCCCCTTAGTGCCACCAGATGCCATAATGCCCCCATAATGTGCCAATAAGAATAAAGGCCCCTTTAGAGCCCCCACTTCCCCTTAGTGCCCCCAAATAATGCCCGTATAGTGCCACCAGATGCCCCATAGTGCCATTCTCCCCTATAGTGCCCCCATAATAGGTCAATAAAAAAAAGCCCCTTTAGACCCCCCAGATGCCCCCATAGTGCTCCTCTCCCCCATGGTGCCGCCCCATAATGTGCCAGTAAAAAATGCCCCTTCAAAGTGCCACCATATGCCCTAATAGTGCACCACTCCTCCATAGTGCCGCCCTCCCCTATAGTGCCTCCCATAATGTGCCAGTAAAAAATGCCCCCTTAGTGCCACCAGATGCCATAATGCCCCCATGTGCCAATAAGAAAAAAAGGCCCCTTTAGAACCCCCACTTCCCCATAGTGCCACCAGATGCCCCATAGTGCCGTTCTCCCCTATAGTGCCCCCCATAATGTGTAAAAAAAAAAAAGCCCCTTTAGAGCCCCCATAGTGCTCCTCTCCCCCATGGTGCCCCCCAAATAATGCCCCTATAGTGCCACCAGATGCCCCCTAGTGCCGTTCTCCCCTATAGTGCCCCCCATAATGTGTAAAAAAAAAAAAAAAAAGCCCCTTTAGAGCCCCCATACTGCTCCTCTCCCCCATGGTCCCCCCCCCCATAATGTGCCAGTAAAAAGTGCCACCTAAAAAAAAAAGTACCACCAGATGCCCCATAGTGCTGTTCTCCCCTTTAGTGCCCCCATAGTGCCAGCTCCCCCCCTCCAAAAAAACAAACCCAAAAAAAAATACACTGATACTTACCTCCATCAGCAGCGATGCGATGTGATGCAGGCTCTTCCGGCCTGTGTCCCTGCTGTGTGCTGCCCGGCTCAGGCGCGTGATGATGACGTCATCTCGCCTGAGCCGGCCTCTGATAGGCTGCAGGCATTAGTGCCTGCGGCCTATCAGAAGAACAGGGGAGGGACACCTCTCCCTCCCCTGCCGCAGCACAGCACAGGCATCTGTATCGCTGTCCTAAGGACGGCGATAGAGATGGATTAGATATGGAGATGAGCGCTTCCACAATGGAAGCGCTCATCTCCTAGTACTCCTACCGCCCCCCCCCACCACCACCGCCGCGGCCGCAATTACATCCAGGGCCGCGCCGCCTGTGGTGATCGGCGGTGCGGCCCTGAAGGATAAAAAATATAAAAATTCGGCTGGTTGTTCTAGGGCTGGACCCCCCCTGTAGGTGTGCCACTGGTCAGGGCGGATTTGTGGTTCGACATAGGGAGTTGGAGGCTGCGTCGCCTCAATTCTTAAGGGCTGATGCTGTGCATCTTAATGATGTGGGTATGGATTTGTGGCCCTCGGGGTTACAGGATGGTCTTGAGATAGCTTTGAGGGTGTGGCGGGACGTCCACAGGTGAGGTGTCTCCTGTGTTCGTTTGTTGCAGGTTAATGGAGGGTCCTGGAAGGCAATACAATGTTTAAGAGGTGCATGACACGTTGGAGCGTGCATCTTATGAGATTCGTTAAGCTGATGGCTAAGACTCCTGTTTGGGCTAAAATGCCCACAGGGGTGGATGGAGATATAATTTTGAAGGATTTGGTACCTTTGGGTCGGTGACTGCGGCCAAGGGTAAGGTGGAGATGGGAGTGAAGAACGCAGCTTGCTTGGGTTGCCTTCTAGGATCCTTTTGCAATGTGTTGGAAGTTATTTATTTATGTGTTTATGTGTTCATTATTATGATCGTTAAAAGAAAAGTTGATGAAGAATTTGTTGTTTAATAAATGGGCTGCTACGGCCATTTATACCAAGAAGTTTGTGTCAGAGTGTTAATTGGGAGTGAGGTTATTTGGTGTTAGGTCTGGCAGCTGACGGAATGTGATCTTCCATCCTATTAAGTCATAAATTTAGGGGGTGATGTGTCAAATGTGCAGCACTAGAAAAGTGAAGTGTATAAAGTGCTTGTGTCCTTTTTAGTGTGGTTTGCAGTTTCATTGTTGCTGGCAGGTTACATTTACTAAGCGGCAACCAGATGTTTTGTGGGCAGAGCTACATTCTCTTGCACACCAATGTATCCGTTTTTGTGGTCTGCAAATTGTAGGTCCGTAAAACACAAGTACATGTTTTATTTTTGTGTCGGGCTGCGGAACGGACTTACAGATGCCGGAGTGCTTTCCGCATCATTTGCTGCCCCATTGAGATGAATGGGTCCACATCCAAACTGCAAAAAACGTGGTTCGGATGCAAACCAAAACTACAGGCGTTTGCATGAGCCCTTAGCCAGATTTATCATTGTGACTTTGTAAAAAGTTGCAAAAAAACCCGGTCAAATGAGTGCAGGACAATAGTCCCGCTGGCAGCCCGATGAGCACAGTATCATAGTAACCTATGATGCTGTGAGCTCCCATTTGCATGATGTATGCCGCTCGGGGACCGTATGTCTCGAAAGGCATACGGTCGTGTGCATGAGCCCTAAGGCTACTTTCACACCAACAATTTCAATTTCCCCTATTGAGATCCGTCATAGGATCTCAATAGCGGTGGAAAACGCTTCCGTTTTGTCCCCATTTATTGTCAATGGGGACTAAACTGAACTGAACAAAATGGAGTGCACCAGAATGCATTCTGTTCCATTTCATTGCGTTCCCATGACGCACAAAAGCGCTGCAAGCAGCGTTTTTTAGTGTGTCCTGGGATGCAGAGCAAGACGGATCCGTCATGACTCACAATGTAAGTCAATGGGGACGGATCCGTTTTCTCGGACACAATAGAAAACGGATCCGTCCCACATTGAC
Source organism: Bufo bufo (assembly GCF_905171765.1). Lineage (NCBI taxonomy): Eukaryota > Metazoa > Chordata > Amphibia > Anura > Bufonidae > Bufo > Bufo bufo. The sequence continues at coordinate 575,473,328 of NC_053390.1, forward strand.
TTACAATGGTGTTCATGACGGATGTGTCAGGGCTATTTTAAATATAATACAACTGGATCCCTTCATAATGGATACAGGCGGTTGTATTATCATGACGGAAGCGTTTTTGCTGATCCATGACGAATCCAGCAAAAATGCTGGTGTGAACGTAGCCTAAGTGCCCTGAAAATGGGTGCCCATGAGCCAAAATCTATCCCATTGCGCCAAAATTGTGCCCACCAAAAACTTTAGGCCAACTTTGAGTTGGTCCAATCTGCACCACTTTTATGCACCAGCATTGTGAATTTCAGCTTCATTGACATATCTAAAAGATAGGCACAAGTTGGCTACACCCGGATTCAAGTTTCTAGACAGGAAATGTCAAGGATGCCAGAAAAAGTCATTCTTTTAATGCATCTGAATAATAAATGTGCCTAAAATGAGATGTAACAGAATTTTGGAACATGTAATGCCAAACATGCCAAACAGTGCTTTAATCAGGGGAACCAAAGCTACGATTGGGAGGTCGCCAGTGACAGATTTTACTTATTTATAATCTAATACCTATTAATAATGCATGTATAAAAGGGTGATTTTTACTGTTGTAAATCCCAATGATGCAACCAGTGATGTCACCAACATAGAGCTTCCAGACACATGAAAAAAAAATCATGTTTTAGTGTCTCCATATTCTGAGAGCCATAGTTTTTTCAGTTTTTGGGCGATTATCTTAGGTAGGGTCTCATTTTTTGCGGGATGAGGTGACGGTCTGATTGGCACTATTTTGGTGGGCAAACGCATTTTTGATCACTTGCTGTTGTACTTTTTGTGATGTAAGGTGACAAAAAAAATGGTTTATTTAGCGCAGTTTTTTTTTTTTTTTTTTTTTTTTTTAACGGTGTTCATCTGAGGGGTTAGGTCATGTGATATGTTTATAGAGCCGGTCGATACGTACGCGGTGATACCTAATATGTATACTTTTTTTGTTCCCCTATTTTTTACCAATTTTTTTTAACTTTATTTGGGGAAAATTATGTTTTTGTTTATTTTTACTTGAAACTTTTCATTTTTTGGGGGGAAAAGTTTATTTTTTCAACTTGTTTTCACTTTATTTTTTGTCCCACTTTGGGACTTGAACTTTTGGGGATCTAATCCTTTACAATGCATTCCAATACTTCTGTATTGGAATGCATTGGCTGTATGAGTTAGGCCTCATGCACACGACCGTTGTGTGCACCCGTGGCCGTTGTGCCGTTTTCCGTTTTTTTTCGCGGACCCATTGACTTTCAATGGGTCCGTGGAAAAATCGGAAAATGCACCGTTTTGCAGCCGCATCCGTGATCCGTGTTTCCTGGCCGTGAAAAAAATATGACCTGTCCTATTTTTTTCACGGCCAACGGTTCACGGACCCATTCAAGTCAATGGGTCCGTGAAAGAACACGGATGCACACAAGATTGGCATCCGTGTCCGTGATCCGTGGCCGTAGGTTAGTTTTTATACAGACGGATCCGAAGATCCGTCTGCATAAAGCTTTTTCAAAGCTGAGTTTTCACTTCGTGAAAACTCAGAACCGACAGTATATTCTAACACAGAAGCGTTCCCATGGTGATGGGGACGCTTCTAGTTAGAATACACTACAAACTGTGTACAAGACTGCCCCCTGCTGCCTGGCAGCACCCGATCTCTTACAGGGGGCCGTGATCAGCACAATTAACCCCTTCAGGTGCGGCACCTGAAAGGGTTAATTGTACTATCATATCCCCCTGTAAGAGATCAGGGCTGCCCGGCAGCAGGGGGCAGACCCCCCCCCCCCCCCCAGTTTGAATATCATTGGTGGCCAGTGCGGCCCCCCCCCCCCCCTCCCTCTATTGTAATAATTCGTTGGTGGCACAGTGTGCGCCCCCCCCCTTCCTCCCTCTATTGTAATAAATCGTTGGTGGCACAGTGTGCGCCCCCCATTGCCCCCCCCCCCTCTATAGCATTAACAACGTTGGTGGCCAGTGTGCAGCCTCCCATCTCCCCCCCCCCCCATCATCATTGGTGGCAGCGGAGTTCCGATCGGAGTCCCAGTTTAATCGCTGGGGCTCCGATCGGTAACCATGGCAACCAGGACGCTACTACAGTCCTCGTTGCCATGGTTACTTAGCAATAGTACAATAGTAGAAGATTAATACTTACCTGCTGCTGCGATGTTCGTGTCCGGCCGGGAGCTCCACCTACTGGTAAGTGACAGTGACAGGTCTGTGCGGCGCATTGCTAAATGAACCGTCACTTACCAGTAGGAGGAGCTCCCGGCCGGACACGAACATCACAGCTCCCATGTAAGTATGAATCTTGTACTATTGCTAGTAACCCGCTGCCACCAATGATCGGGGGGGGGGGGGGGGGGGAAGCAAGATGGGAGGCCGCACACTGGCCACCAATGTTGTTAATGCTATAGAGGGAGGGGGGCCAATGATTGCCACCAACGATTTATTACAATAGAGGGAGGAAGGGGGGGGGGGGCGGGGGGGGGCACACTGTGCCACCAACGAATTATTACAATAGAGGGAGGAAGGGGGGGGAGGCGGGGGGGGGCACACTGTGCCACCAACGAATTATTACAATAGAGGGAGGAAGGGGGGGGGAGGCGGGGGGGGGCACACTGTGCCACCAACGAATTATTACAATAGAGGGAGGAAGGGGGGGGCGCACACTGTGCCACCAACGATTTATTACAATGGAGGAAGGGGGGGGGGGCCGCACTGGCCACCAATGATATTCAAACTGGGGAGGGGGGGGGTCTGCCCCCTGCTGCCTGGCAGCCCTGATCTCTTACTGGGGGATATGATAGTACAATTAACCCCTTCAGGTGCGGCACCTGAGGGGTTAATTGTGCTGATCACGGCCCCCTGTAAGAGATCGGATGCTGCTAGGCAGCAGGGGGCAGTCATGTACACAGTTTGTAGTATATTCTAACTAGAAGCGTCCCCATCACCATGGGAACGCCTCTGTGTTAGAATATACTGTCGGAAATGAGGTTTCACGATCTAACTCATATCCGACAGTATATTCTAACATATAGGCGTTCCCATGGTGATGGGGACGCTTCAAGTTAAAATATACCATCGGATTGGAGAAAACTCCGATCTGATGGTATAAAAGGGACTCCGGACTTTACATTGAAAGTCAATGGGGACGGATCCGTTTGAAATGGCACCATATTGTGTCAACGTCAAACGGATCCGTCCCCATTGACTTGCATTGTAATTCAGGACGGATCCGTTTGGCTCCGCACGGCCAGGCGGACACCAAAATGACTTTTTTTTCATGTCCGTGGATCCGCCAAAAATCAAGGAAGACCCACGGACGAAAAAACGGTCACGGATCACGGACCTACGGACCCTGTTTTTGCGGACCGTGAAAAAAAACGTTCGTGTGCATGAGGCCTAATACTGTGTGAATTACTCATACAGCTTCCGGCCTGTGAGATCCAGGGGGCTGGATCTCACAGGCTCTTCACCGGAAGGAAGCACAGATGCCTCAGAAAGGCATCGCGCTGCCTTCCATGCCATCGGGTCCCCCCCACAGCCCCATGGGGACCTGATGGCACCGCCGACTACAGCCGCCTGCACAATAAAAAGCCGCAAACCGCAGGTCTGAATTGGACCCCCCCCCGCACATTTAGCCTAGTTCCGATCACCACCCGCCAGGCGGCGGTGAGCGGAACTATGCATGACGTACCGGTACGTCATGGGTCCTTAAGGGAATAATAAGGCTCTAAACTGGTGGTGGATCCGCTGAAGTAATGAAGAGGCGCAGACCTCTCCATAACTGCGGCGCATCCAGCGCCAGTTCTAAATGTAAGACATCTTCTGGACGATCTTACATTTAGACCTTTTTCTATACATAAAATAGGCATAGAAAATTGTGAAATAGAGGGACATGCCAGCCTATCCCCTTCCCCACCATTGCCACTCCCACAATTTTAGACCTGGCGTGAGCGGGGCAAAGTCTCAGATAGTGGCGCAACTAACCATTGTGCCGCTGTCTGCACCTGAAATATGCCTAATTGTGTAATATTTCAATATAGTCAATGACCCCCTAATTGTTCTGAATCTGCAAGTCTTTAGAGCTATCCAGCCATTACAATAGTTTGGGGAAGGGGGGGGGGGGGTGGTTAAAAGTTTAATAAAAACTGTCAAGCAAGTTTTGTAGCCTTAGTGGAGCACAGGATATCATAGAAGGAGAGAAGTAAATGAGTAAATCCTGTCAGGACTCCTAGGAGAGACAGTGATAGTCCTGATTACCCCTCTCACATACAGGATGATTGGCAGCCTTCTGTGTATACATACTGATAAGAGGAGAGGTGTGAATAGAGACTCTCACTGTCTCTCCAAGGAGTCCTGTCTGAATTTACTCTGCTTTTTACTCTGAGACACTGATCCAAATCATATACATTCATATTATTAGTCACATTATTATGACCACTTTCTACTTTGAAATTTACAGCATGTATCTTATAAAGGAATTCACTAGTGAGCTTGCTTGGTGGGTATATAAGGTGTGTGATGGGCTGTCTGCACACATATCCCTCAATGCTGTCATGGGTTAAAAGGGCTGATTAATCAGAGTTGCAGAAAGGGATGATTATTAGCTTTCAGGCCAAGGATTACAGTATTTCTGAAACTGCACAACCTGCTAACTGTTATGCTGCTGTGGTGAAAGTGAGTGAGCAAATGGTACCATTGTAAGTAAACGAGATGGAAACTGCAAAGCACCAAGTGCCACTGAAGTGAGAAGTAACTGTCGTCTAAAGTCCCAGGGAAGGGGAGTTGCTACAGTGGAGAAGCTCACCACCGACATGAACCAGGGGGCTACCAGACGTATGTCTAAAACAACATTTCTGAAGGAGACAGATGGTCACTGCACCTTTGCTAATGAAGTTGCATTGGCAGGAAAGGCTCCAATTTCCACACCAGTATTGGAATTGGACCTCAACTGATTGGCAAAGGGTTGCCTTCTCCGATGAGTCTTGTTTTCTGCTTTCTTTGGACAGATGAACCTTGTCATGTTAGGCAAGAAACATCAGAGAACAAACACCTTGCAACCACTGCTGTGGCAACCAAGGGTTAGGTGGGGATATGAATCCCAGAAGGAAGTGAGACTCAGATTTCTACACATTTTCATAAACATTAATGTCGTTTACTTTCAAGAATTCATCTAAACCCTTTTTAACCCCTTAAGGACCAAGGACGTACCGGTACGTCCTAACCTTTAAATCGGGATTCCGGCGCCCGAGGGGTTAAACGGAACGGGATTTTCGGCTGAAATCCTTCAGCCGGCATCCTGTGACAACGCCAGGGGGGGTGATGTGACCCCCCCGTGTCGGCGATCGCAGCAAACCGCAGGTCAATTCAGACCTGCGGTTTGCTGCGCTTTTTGCAGTTTCTGATGCCCGCGGTCCCTGACCGCGGGGATCAGAAACTTTTGAGTGCCTATAATCTATATTTTTCACCCCCCCCCCGCACCCCTGCATGATTTGATGCCGGCGGGTGGTGCGGGGGGGGTGTCGCAGGCGGTGGGGGCGTTGCGGGAGGCGGGCGGTGCGGCAGGCGGGATCGCGATCCCCCGCCCGCCTCCCCATGAACGATCGTTGGCTTCTAGTGGTTATACCAGGGTGCCAGCACATTGCTGGCACCCTGGTATAAACGGCTGACATCTGTGCAGATGTCAGCCGTTTAACCCTTTCCATACCGCGGTCCGTACGGACCGCTGTATAGAAAAAGTAATCTGTCATCGGTCAGGGAGCTCCCTCCCTCTCCATCGGGGGGCTGCTGTGCCTTTGCAGCCCCCCGATGGAGAGGGAGAGAGCCCCCAGAGAGCCCCCCTTACCCTTCCCCGTCTGCGAAGTTCTGAGCAGACGGGGAGGGTTCCCATGGCAACAGGACGCCTGCTCAGGCGTCCTGCTGTCCATGGTGCTGAACAGATCTGTGCTGAAAGCATAGATCTGTTCAGTGTAAGTAAAATACAGTACAGAACAATATATATTGTACTGTACTGTATTATACAGACATCAGACCCACTGGATCTTCAAGAACCAAGCGGGTCTGGGTCAAAAAAATGTAAAAAAAAAGTGAAAAAAGTTAAGATAAAAAAAAAACATTTATCACTGAATAAAAATAAAAAAAATAAAATAAACTACACATATTAGGTATCGCCGCGTCCGTAACGACCTGATCTATAAAATGGTCATGTTACTTTCCCCGCACGGTGAACGCCATAAAAATAAAAAAATAAAAACTATGAGAAAATTGAAATTTTGCCCACCTTACTTCCCAAAAAAGGTAATAAAAGTGATCAAAAAAGTCGCATGTATGCAAAAATAGTACCAATCAAACCGTCATCTCATCCCGCAAAAAATGAGACCCTACTCAAGATAATCGCCCAAAAGCTGAAAAAACTATGGCTCTTAGACTATGGAAACACTAAAACATGATTTTTTTTTGTTTCAAAAATAAAATCATTGTGTAAAACTTACATAAATAAAAAAAAGTATACATATTAGGTATCGCCGCGTCCGTATCGACCGGCTCTATAAAAATATCACATGACCTAACCCCTCAGATGACCACCGTAAAAAAATAAAAATAAAAACAGTGTAAAAAAAGCCATTTTTTGCCATCTTACGTCACAAAAAGTGTAATAGCAAGCGATCAAAAAAAATTGAAAAATTTCAAGATTTGCTTCTAAACTTCTAAGCCTTATAACATCCCCAAAAAATAAAATATCATTCCCAAAACAATTCACACATGAAGTAGACATATGGGGAATGTAAAGTCATCACAATTTTTTGGGGTATTACTATGTATTACAGAAGTAGAGAAACTGAAACTTTGAAATTTGCAAATTTTTCCAAATTTTTGGTAATTTTTGGTAAATTAGGTATTTTTTTGTGCAAAAAAAATATTTTTTTTTACTTCATTTTACCAGTGTCATGAAGTACAATATGTGACGAAAAAACAATCTCAGAATGGCCTGGATAAGTCAAAGCGTTTTAAAGTTATTAGCACTTAAAGTGACACTGGTCAGATTTCCAAAAAATGGCCTGGTCCTTAAGGTGAAAATGAGCCCGGTCCTTAAGGGGTTAAAACTGTCCACTGTTCCTGCTGTGACCACGTCCTGAGGAAGTCTATTCCACAGATTCAAAGTTCTTACAGTAAGGCCTCTTTCACACGGGCGTTGCGGAAAAATGTGCGGGTGCGTTGCGGGAACACCCGCGATTTTTCCGCGCGAGTGCAAAACATTGTAATGCGTTTTGCACTCGCGTGAGAAAAATCGTGCGTGTTTGGTACCCAAACCCGAACTTCTTCACAGAAGTTCGGGCTTGGGATCGGTGTTCTGTGGATTGTATTATTTTCCCTTATAACATGGTTATAAGTAAAATAGCACTGGAGGGGTTAAAAAAAAATAAAAAATTATTTAACTCACCTTAATCCACTTGCTCGCGTAGCCCGGCATCTCCTTGTGTCTCTTTTGTTGAAAGACCTGTGGTGAGCATTAATTATAGTTCAAGGACCTGTGATGACGTCACTCCGGTCATCACATGGTACGTCACATGATCTTTTACCATGGTGATTCACCATGGTAAAAGATCATGTGATGTACCATGTGATGACCGGAGTGACGTCATCCCAGGTCCTTGAACTATAGTTAATGCTCACCACAGGTCCTATACAGTAAAAGAGACAGACGGAGATGCCGTCTACGCGAGCAAGTGGATTAAGGTGAGTTAAATGATTTTTATTTTTTTTTAACCCCTCCAGCGCTGTTTTACTTATCATTCTGTATTCAGAATGCTATTATTTTCCCTTATAACCATGTTATAAGGGAAAATAATAATGATCGGGTCTCCCTCCCGATCATCTCCTAGCAACCGTGCGTGAAAATCGCACCGCATCCGCACTTGCTTGCGGATGCTTGCGATTTTCACGCAACCCCATTCATTTCTATGGGGCCTGCGTTACGTGAAAAACGCACAAAGAGGAGCATGCTGCGATTTTCACGCAACGCAAAAGTGATGCGTGAAAATCACCGCTCGTGTGCACAGCCCCATAGAAATGAATGGGTCGGTATTCAGTGCGGGTGCAATGCGTTCACCTCCCGCATCGCATCCGCGCGGAATACTCGCTCGTGTGAAAGGGGCCTAACAAAGCTTTGACGCTTCTGGAGACTGAACTTTTTCTTCTCCAGTCGGAGGCAGTGCCCACTTGTCTTTTGAGGGCATTTTACATGGCACAGTTTTTCACCGTATTTTTTGTATGGCCCATTTATATATTTGTATAGGTTAAAGGGAACCTGTCACCGGGATTTTGTGTATAGAGCTGAGGACATGGGTTGCTAGATCACCGCTAGCACATCTGCAATGCCCAGTCCCAATAGCTCTGTGTGCTTTTATTGTTTAAAAAAATGAATCATTTTTACACAATAAAAGCACACAGAGCTATGGGGACTGGATATTGCAGATGTGCTAGCGGCGATCTAGCAACCCATGTCCTACTCTTCAGCTCTATACACAAAATCCCGGTGACAGGTTCCCATTAATCATGTCCCCCCTTAGACGTCTCTTCTCAAGACTATAAAAATTTGATTCTTTTAATCTTTCTTCATAACCTAGACCCTCCATGCCCCTTATGAGTTTAGTCACTCTCCTCTGTACTTTTCCCAGCTGCACAGCATCCTTTCTATTAACCGGTGCCCAGAACTGAACTGCATATTCCAGATGAGGCTGCACCAACGCATTGTAAAGTAGTAATATTACATCCCTGCCCCACGAGTCCATGCCTGTCAATCGATTTGGTTATGAATCTATACATAAAGCAAAAATAAAATAATTGGAATTTCCGCATCTGTAATGACTCACATAGTGCTAGAATTGTCGGGTTTGGTCATCTTGCCTCTCAAGAATAGAGATGGCCTTGCGGTTCGTCAAGCGGTGGTTTTGCAGCAAACTTTGCTCGGTCACAGTTTGCTGAACATGCGAACACATGGCGATGTCCGCCGGTGTCATATTCTTGTGCATTTTGCTGAACTTTGACCCATGTCACATCCATCAGGTGGGACAGGACAGCCAATTAAGACATTTCAGCACATGGACACACCCACTACCCTATAAATAAACCCGATCTGGCAGCCATTTTACATTCTGTTTTTTGCCAGTGTAGGGTGAGGTTGCTGTGTGGAGCAGGAACACTAAACGCTAGCTAATAGGGCCAGAAAAGTACTTTTAAGGACTGGTATAGGTGTGCTATCAATAGGTGTGACATACTGAGGGGTGTGATATACTTATAATATACTTTCTAACATAGAAAGTATATTATAGTGTATTTATATTGTGCAGCAGTTGTGTGCGGTTCTGCTGCTATACTGCAGCTAGATAGAAGGACAAAAGATATTGGAATAACTAATCGCAACTGGTGTGATATACCTGTTGCTCCCCTAAAAAAAACTGATTGAGGGGTGTGATATACCTTTAATATACCTTCAAACATAGAAAGTATATTATAGTGCATTTGTATTGTGCAGCAGTTGTGTACGGTTCTGCTGAGATACTGCAGCTAGATAGAGGGACAAAAGATATTGGAATTACTAATTGCAACTGGTGTGATATACCTGTTGCCCCAAAAAACTGATTAAGGGGTTTGATATACCTGCTTCCACAAAATATTGATAGAGGGGATTGATATACTGGCTTCCACCAACTATTGATTGAGGCCTGCGATATGACAGCTTCCACCAAATATTGAATAAGGGGTTTGATATACGTGCTTCCAGCAAATACTCATTAAGGGGTTCTATATACCTGTTTCCACAAAATACTGATAGAGGGGATTGATATACCAGCTTCCACCAAATATTGATTGAGGCCTGCGATACAGCTTCCACTAAATATTGATTAAGAGGTTTGATATACCAGCTTCCAAAAAATACTCATTAAGGGGTTCTATATACCTGTTTCCACAAAATACTGATAGAGGGGATTGATATTCCAACTTCCACCAAATATTGATTGAGGGGTTTGATATAACAGCTTCCAAAAAATACTCATTAAGGGGTTCTATATACCTGTTTCCACAAAATACTGATAAAGGGGATTGATATACCAGCTTCCACCAAATATAGATTGAGGCCTGCGATATACCAGCCTCCACCAAATACTGATTAAGGGGTTTAATATACGGGCTTCCAGAAAATAGTCATTAAGGGGTTATATATACCTGTTTCCACAAAATACTGATAGAGGGGATTGATATACCGGCCTCCACCAAATATAGATTGAGGCCTGCGATACACCGGCTTCCACCAAATATTGATTAAGGGGTTTGATATACCAGCTTCCACCAAATATTGATTGAGGCCTGCGATATACCTGCTTCCACAAATTCTGCTTTTCTATAGGGAATTTGTCACAGGGTCATTTTGAAAATGACAGGAAGAGGCAGGCCATTCCGCAGGGGTGGTAGGGGTCGGTGCACCAGGCCGGAGCCTAAGTGGGAAGTTGGAGAAGGTACGTGCGATTATGTCAAAGGACGCACCAGAGTTGGTTGAGTGGCTCACTCAGCCTTCCGCTTTTGAAACCTCCTCATCCTCTGTATCTGCACCCTCCTCACTCTCTGCTGTGTGCACCCCCAAATACACCACCACCACCACCACCATAGCACCTCCACTCGAGTCAGAGGAATTATTTTCCCATCAATTCCCAGACCTTACCGATGCGCAGCCATTCTTGGCATCGGATCAGGAAGAGGAGTTGGTAACGGCCGCCACCCAGCAGTCTGACGACAGTACCCAGATTAGCCCAAGGACGGAGGTCCCCGCTGTTGCTGACTACTCCAAGATCTCTAATGTCAGTGGTGGTGAAGGTGACGATCATGACGTATCGATGAATGTCACGTGGGTGCCCACAAGAGAGGAAGAGGAGGGAGTTCAGAGAGAGAGACAGAGCAGCAGATAGGAGGAGAAGCAGGCAGAACTCGCAGTGCACAGGAGGCAAAAAACAGACTGCAAATGTATCTGGAGTGAGCCACCCACCATGCATGGTCACATCTGGCGCTCCCAGGACGCCGGCACATGGCTCCGCAGTGTGGGCTTTTTTAACGTGTCAGCTGCTGACAATAGTGTTGCCATCTGCAGCCTGTGCTGTCAACGCATAAGTCGCTGTAAGCCCAACACTCACCTAGGGACAACTGCCTTAGGAAGGCACCTGCCCTCCCATCACCAAGCCCAGTGGGAGCAACACCGTCAAAACTCACAAAGCCACACTCCCGACGCTCCACATCTTGCCTCTTCTCCTTCTCCTCTCTCCTCCCATTTGTCCTACACTCCACCTTCCACCGTGCCGTCGTCGCGTTCATCTGGCAAAAAGCAAGCATCTGTGGCCCAAATGTTTGAGGGTAAAAAGTTGATGACGCTGGATAACCCTCTTGCCCAACGGCTGACCGCTGGCTTATCGGAACTGTAGCCCGCCAACTACTGCCATAAAAACTGGTGGACTTGGAGGCCTTTAGTAAATTTGTTGCCATTGGCACACCGCAATGGAAGGTCCCCAGAAGGAAATTTTTTCCCCAGAAGGGCATCCCAGAGCTATATGGCCATGTTCAGCAGCAAGTGAATGTATCTGTCACGAGGGTATCGAGAACCACGCCTGACTCCGTTATACCCAGGGTCAGGAAGTCGCAGCGGTTGGCTGCATGCTCTATTTAAGATAGGGCTGTTTTCCTTATGGTAGCTTTCTGGGTTTGCTTTGCAAACCCTTTTGGCTCACTCAGGGATCCGTAGCTCCTTCTCCTCAGCTGTTCCTTGTCCAGCACTCCCAGACCTCCTTATATTCCTCTCTCACACTTCTCTGGTTGCCAGAGATAGAGCTTTCTGCCTGGACATCTATTCTGACCTTCTGGAGCTGTGTTGCTGCGTTCTCTGGTAGTTGGTCCAGAACGCTACCCTCCGGATCCCTGTTGGACCTTTTTGGTATATTGTGGTCACCCACCTGGGTGTATGTGTTTGTCTGTTTTGTCTGTCCTCTCCCTGGTGCGGACTAGCGATCCCACCGGCCCGTTCACTATCTAGGGCTCATATTAGGGAAAGCCAGGGATTAGGCACGTGATCGCCGCACGGGTGAGGAACCCATTTAGGGACGTCAGGGCAGTCAGGTGCCAGCCGCAAGGTGAGTTAGGGGTCACCACTAGAGTTGAGCGAATACCTGGATGTTCGAGTTCGAGAAGTTCGGCCGAACTTCCCGGAAATGTTCGGGTTCGGGATCCGAACCCGAACCGAACTTCGTCCCGAACCCGAACCCCATTGAAATCAATGGGGACCCGAACTTTTGGGCACTAAAAAGGCTGTAAAACAGCCCAGGAAAGAGCTAGAGGGCTGCAAAAGGCAGCAACATGTAGGTAAATCCCCTGCAAACAAATGTGGATAGGGAAATGAATTAAAATTAAAATAAAAAAAATAAAAATGACCCAATATCAATTGGCCAGAGGTCCCATTGCAGAGAATCTGGCTTCACGTCAGCAGAGAATCAGTCTCTTCATGCCATAGCAAAGAATCTGGCTTCATGTCACCCACCACTGGAAGAGGCCACTGTCACATATTTAGGCCCCGGCACCCAGACAGAGGAGAGCGGTCCCGTAACAGAGAATCTGGCCTTATGTCAGCGCAGAATCTGTCTTCATGTCATAGCAGAGAATCAGGCTTCACGTCACCCACCACTGGAACAGGCCACTGTCACACATTTAGGCCCAGGCACCCAGGCAGAGGAGAGAGGTCCCGTAACAGAGAATCTGGCCTTATGTCAGCACAGAATCTGTCTTCATGTCATAGCAGAGAATCAGGCTTCACGTCACCCACCACTGGAACAGGCCACTGTCACACATTTAGGCCCAGGCACCCAGGCAGAGGAGAGAGGTCCCGTAACAGAGAATCTGGCCTTATGTCAGCGCAGAATCTGTCTTCATGTCATAGCAGAGAATCAGGCTTCACGTCACCCACCACTGGAACAGGCCACTGTCACACATTTAGGCCCAGACACCCAGGCAGAGGAGAGAGGTACCGTAACAAAGAATCTGGCCTTATGTCAGCGCAGAATCTGTCTTCATATCATAGCAGAGAATCAGGCTTCACGTCACCCACCACTGGAACAGGCCACTGTCACACATTTAGGCCCAGGCACCCAGGCAGAGGAGAGAGGTCCCGTAACAGAGAATCTAGCATTATATCAGCGCAGAATCTGTCTTCATGTCATAGCAGAGAATCAGGCTTCACGTCACCCACCACTGGAACAGGCCACTGTCACATATTTAGGTTAGGCCCAGGCACACAGGCAGAGGAGAGAGGTCCCGTAACAGAGAATCTGGCCTTATATCAGCGCAGAATCTGTCTTCATGTCATAGCAGAGAATCAGGCTTCACGTCATCCACCACTGAAACAGGCCACTGTCACACATTTAGGCCCAGGCACCTAGGCAGAGGAGAGAGGTCCCGTAACAGAGAATCTGGCCTTATGTCAGCGCAGAATCTGTCTTCATGTCATAGCAGAGAATCAGGCTTCACGTCACCCACCACTGGAACAGGCCACTGTCACATATTTAGGCCCAGGCACCCAGGCAGAGGAGAGGGGTCCCGTAACAGAGAATCTGGCCTTATGTCAGCGCAGAATCTGTCTTCATGTCATAGCAGAGAATCAGGCTTCACGTCACCCACCACTGGAACAGGCCACTGTCACATATTTAGGCCCAGGCACCCAGGCAGAGGAGAGAGGTCCCGTAACAGACAATCTGGCCTTATGTCAGCGCAGAATCTGTCTTCATGTCATAGCAAAAAATCAGGCTTCACGTCACCCACCACTAGAACAGGCCACTGTCACATATTTAGGCCCAGGCACCCAGGCAGAGGAGAGAGGTCGCGTAACAGAGAATCTGGCTTCATGTCAGCACAGAATAAGTCTTCATGTCATAGCAGAGAATCAGGCTTCACGTCACCCACCACTGGAACAGGCCACTGTCACACATTTAGGCCCAGGCACCCAGGCAGAGGAGAGAGGTCCCGTAACAGAGAATCTGGCCTTATGTCAGCGCAGAATCTGTCTTCATGTCATAGCAGAGAATCAGGCTTCACGTCACCCACCACTAGAACAGGCCACTGTCACATATTTAGGCCCAGGCAGAGGAGAGAGGTCGCGTAACAGAGAATCTGGCTTCATGTCAGCACAGAATAAGTCTTCATGTCATAGCAGAGAATCAGGCTTCACGTCACCCACCACTGGAACAGGCCACTGTCACACATTTAGGCCCAGGCAACCAGGCAGAGGAGAGAGGTCCCGTAACAGAGAATCTGGCCTTATGTCAGCACAGAATCTGTCTTCATGTCATAGCAGAGAATCAGGCTTCACGTCACCCACCACTGGAACAGGCCACTGTCACACATTTAGGCCCAGGCACCCAGGCAGAGGAGAGAGGTCCCGTAACAGAGAATCTGGCCTTATGTCAGCACAGAATCTGTCTTCATGTCATAGCAGAGAATCAGGCTTCACGTCACCCACCACTGGAACAGGCCACTGTCACACATTTAGGCCCAGGCACCCAGGCAGAGGAGAGAGGTCCCGTAACAGAGAATCTGGCCTTATGTCAGCGCAGAATCTGTCTTCATGTCATAGCAGAGAATCAGGCTTCACGTCACCCACCACTGGAACAGGCCACTGTCACATATTTAGGCCCAGGCACCCAGGCAGAGGAGAGAGGTCCCTTAACAGAGAATCTGGCCTTATGTCAGCGCAGAATCTGTCTTCATGTCATAGCAGAGAATCAGGCTTCACGTCACCCACCACTGGAACAGGCCACTGTCACACATTTAGGCCCAGGCACCCAGGCAGAGGAGAGAGGTCCCGTAACAGAGAATCTGGCCTTATGTCAGCGCAGAATCTGTCTTCATGTCATAGCAGAGAATCAGGCTTCACGTCACCCACCACTAGAACAGGCCACTGTCACATATTTAGGCCCAGGCACCCAGGCAGAGGAGAGAGGTCGCGTAACAGAGAATCTGGCTTCATGTAAGCACAGAATAAGTCTTCATGTCATAGCAGAGAATCAGGCTTCACGTCACCCACCACTGGAACAGGCCACTGTCACACATTTAGGCCCAGGCACCCAGGCAGAGGAGAGAGGTCCCGTAACAGAGAATCTGGCCTTATGTCAGCACAGAATCTGTCTTCATGTCATAGCAGAGAATCAGGCTTCACGTCACCCACCACTGGAACAGGCCACTGTCACACATTTAGGCCCAGGCACCCCGGCAGAGGAGAGAGGTCCCGTAACAGAGAATCTGGCCTTATGTCAGCGCAGAATCTGTCTTCATGTCATAGCAGAGAATCAGGCTTCACGTCACCCACCACTGGAACAGGCCACTGTCACACATTTAGGCCCAGGCACCCAGGCAGAGGAGAGAGGTCCCGTAACAGAGAATCTGGCCTTATGTCAGCACAGAATCTGTCTTCATGTCATAGCAGAGAATCAGGCTTCACGTCACCCACCACTGGAACAGGCCACTGTCACACATTTAGGTCCAGGCACCCAGGCAGAGGAGAGAGGTCCCGTAACAGAGAATCTGGCCTTATGTCAGCGCAGAATCTGTCTTCATGTCATAGCAGAGAATCAGGCTTCACGTCACCCACCACTGGAACAGGCCACTGTCACACATTTAGGCCCAGGCACCCAGGCAGAGGAGAGAGGTCCCGTAACAGAGAATCTGGCCTTATGTCAGCACAGAATCTGTCTTCATGTCATAGCAGAGAATCAGGCTTCACGTCACCCACCACTGGAACAGGCCACTGTCACACATTTAGGCCCAGGCACCCAGGCAGAGGAGAGAGGTCCCGTAACAGAGAATCTGGCCTTATGTCAGCGCAGAATCTGTCTTCATGTCATAGCAGAGAATCAGGCTTCATGTCACCCACCACTGGAACAGGCCACTTGTAGTGTCCCCACTAGCTAAGCGTCGGCACTACACGAGCGTCAATTGGTGTGTGCGTTACTTCTCCTCACTAGGGACAGGGATGTTATCTCTAATTGTGCATTTTATGTAATTTATAAAGTATTGTTTGTATGCAATATTTCATTATCAGGCCTAGTCTTTGTAGTTAGTCATCCCATACACTAGAGGGAGATAGGGAGCCCCTAGTATAAATATTCAGGCCCAGACAGGGAAGAGGTGTGGAAGGTCAGGAGTCTGCAGAGACAAGTTAGAAGGCACAAGCCAGAGCCTTCTCCTGACATGCAGCTGGACAGCCCAGGCTGTTACTTGTAACCAGGGGGCTAGTAGAGGGATCCTAGCCTACCTGTGGATCAAGAGAGCCTCAGTTAGCTCTGAAGACACCCCAGTAGCAGGATAGCACCTCCTGGGAGAAAACCAGCAGTTACCCTCCAGTCAAGTCATGACAATACCAGGTCAGATAAGTATCATGATGGACAGAGGTTATATAGAATACAGCAAGTGCCGATATTGGAGAAAGAACCGATATACCAAGGATAAAAGCCAGCATTTAGGCATCCGGGCCATGGCATCCAGCCAGCTAGAATAGCTGAAGGGGATAGAGCGGGGTTGCACTGTAAAGCAATCATCATTGGGTTCCTTCAAGTATCTTGCCTGTTTATTTCCTGCCGCCATCTGGAGTCTACCTGTTTGTGAAGTATTGTCTGAGGAACTGCATTACAATCATTTATTAACTGAACTGTATGTACAAAGTTTGAACCGTATTCTTCAAGTAAAAAGACGTTTGGTTTATCTACTGATTCTTCAATTATTCAATCTGCACTATACGGTGTGCCACCGTCCAATTGGCACTGGCGTCACGTACCTCAATGGGACCTTGCCCCAGGCACATAAAACACCTGCAACACCCAGGGCACCTCAACCATCATCAGGCCTGGTCCCTAAATACAGAGTGTGCCCCAGAGGACTCTTGTGCCAACCTCTCATTCACTGCTGTATGCCTACCCAGGGTTTCCTTACAAAACTATGAGTAACCCTCGCTTGCCATTAACCGTGACCTCACAATCGCAATACCCTGCAGGTCTGGCGTACCGCATAAATTGGCGTCACAAACAGGATAACGAACATTCCTGCGCCATTGCGGATATAAAACTGTGTGCTAAAGACTACCTTAAAGTGACTGTCACGGATGTATGTGAGCAACAATAGAACTACACAGTACAGAGCTACTGACTGGACCCAGAACTAGGGAGGATAAAGGGTGACCCCTGTCCGACCCTCAACGCTCTTCCTATTCTGCTAAAGCACATGCCCGGATCCAAATGGCGGAACGAGGCATGCCCACGTGCCTAAGACTAATGACCCCTGTAACCCCTACAATAGTGGAAGGGGCACGGCCACCAGTGCCCTACTTAGTATATGGAGGGAACCGTGGCCACCTCAGATCCAGTCAGACAATAAACAGGAACACAACAATGTCTGCACACTTAGCTGGAGGTGTTGCAGCCGCAGAGAAGACGGATCCAAGGACAGGCTGGCAATATCCGGAGTGCTAGCTGCAGCAGAACACAGGTCCAGTGAACTGATAGCTACAAGTGAAGAAACTAAAGCAAGAGCTACAACTGAAGTGAGAACTATAATCCACATCCTATCATAGGAGGAGGGGGTATATAAAGAGAGGGAAATCAAACACATGAAAAACAGCTGTGGTGAAAGAAACCAAAAGTAAACAGAGTAGTGAGAACTCCTCCCAGCTCTAGTAGTGACATCATCACAGGGGTGGAGAAACAGAGCTGTGAGAACGTCCCAAAGCTCTGGAAGTGACAGTACCCCCCCCCCCCCCTCTACGGGTGGACTCCGGACACCCAGGACCCACCTTCTCAGGATGAGCCCTATGAAATGCCCTGATGAGGCGAGTGGCTTTAATGTCCGACACCGGAACCCACATCCTCTCCTCAGGACCATAACCCTTCCAATGAACGAGGTACTGAATAGAACCGCGGACCATGCGAGAGTCCACAATTCTGGAAAC